>NW_023596545.1:31551539-31708339 GCF_011947565.3 Pollicipes pollicipes
GGCAGAATCAACAGGACTCATTGATTTCATAATGGCGAGAACAGAATCCAATGAGATTTCTCCCATTGAGAGCGCCTACTTCAAATCAAAGTTGGAGTTTTTCAGAAGCATTTCAAGGAAACTGGATTTGCCGCTTAAATTCACCCCGTGCGGTCTAACTATGGGAGAAGAGCGCAAAAGGGTGGAATGGTTCCTCTAAGTATTCCTCTTCAAAAGTACAACTGACATAGCGTTCGTTTTCTAAAAGATGTAGATTTGACGAGCCATATAAGTCACTTAGTTTCGGACGAATGTTCTTGTAGAATTTTAGCGATGTTCCTAACAGCTTAAAAGTAACACCTAGATAAAAAATACATCAGCATTCATAAATCTGTCATTCTGCTACTTCCATCAGCACCTTCGGAGACCAAACAACATTGTTTGGCGCGATGACATTGCGTTGGCCAATTTTAACTTGCGTCCTAAGTTTACTCACATAAACTCACTGATATCCGTAAAGGCCACCGTCCAAGAGCTTTAGGCCGGGTTTTCAAATCATGCGTTTTGAATTCCTGCACATGTTCTATTTTTTGTCTAGTAAGACCATGGTTCACCATCAACTGAGATTTGCAAAATGAAAGTCATCTGACCCCAATAAGTATTACCTGATTTTCGTGCCCGGAAAATTAGTGAGCACAATATTCGGTGTTAGGGAAATATGGTCGCTTTGCACCATTTCGAAATAAACGAATGGGCTTCCATTTCATTTGTTCACATCTGCGTTTTTGCTAGATTTGCCCCACTCCTGCCAAACTTATTCGAAACTGGCTACGTTCAAATTCGTTGTGTAGTCATAGGCCAATTCGTCACAAATTCCCATATGTAGGCAAAGCCCAATGGATGTGGAGAACGTAAACGTAGGGTTCGGTACTACTGACAAACGAAATGCCTTTCAATAGTGCCTGCATCTATATACTGTTGACTGTAAGGCGATGTTGCGCTAAAACTAATTCTTGTAAGCTATTGCAAATAACGAGATATTATCGACCCGCATATTCCCTACTTTGTTGACTCTTGCTAGAATATTTCTGTGGTGCTTTCGAACAAAAAAAGACTGCTGAGCATGCATGACCTGTGGCTCTGCTATATACATCATAGGGTATAGAGGAACATGTACGAGTGACAAGAGACTGGCTGGATGTGTATTAAATCACCCGGAGAACGATTTGCAATGTGATAAACGATTGATGACGCGTGGTGATGATATAATATAATCCACTTTAGTAGACATACGCCGTGGGCTAAGATCTCTCCGACGCTGCCGAAGTGAAAAGAGTGCATGCACGAGCTCTCGTATTTTAATATGAACTGCAAAAATGACAATTCAGAGCTATGGTAACCCGAGAAAAAGGACAGCCACAGCACTTAAGGACGAGGACAGAGACTGCTGATGTTGCGAAAAACGTGCAAAAGGTCTTCTGCGTGCTGAGGTTGGTTAAGGAAGCGGATGGGATAGCGTGTTCGGAGGAATCGTCAGTTTAGTGGCCTAACGGTTGCAATAACTTGTGGGTAAGTGGGTAAGTGGGTAATGAAGAAGTGCACAGGGAGTGCTTACAAGAGATGCTTTGGTCGAACAGTACGTCCATTTATCGGGCTCCCTCCATGCTAGCATCTCCATTCTTAAGTTTCGCAATTCTACAGCTTGTTAGCGTCTTAAACTGAACGTAGAGTAAGGTTGTGTTGGCCCCACAGCCAGCCAGAGATCTAGTTACCATCCAGTGTTCTGCTAAGTTGCCTAACGAACTAAACCGCACAAACCAGTTACTTTAATGCTGGCAGACCTCGCACGCAACATTTTACCACGACAAACTATGTGTGGGGATCATGGCAAAGAGATTGATGAGACACCCGCTAATTACTTGGCGCCTAATTATGTCGAACTATTAACGAGTCATCACCAAGTGGCTTCCCATGTCCAGGCCATTCCCGTCAGCAGCTGCGGACAAATGACACTCAGGTAATGGCAAGCCGGGGGCTCAAAGTCTAGCATAAAATACAGCAGCAACGACGCACATTTCATAATACCGTAGAGTCCCACCTTAAAGTGCCCTTTCTCAGAGATTCGGCTTCCTATATCTTGAGGATGTATATGCATAACAGATGCATAGAAATGAAGCCTGAACAAATTTCTTTCGATTTCCTTGATCAAAAATATGTGCCGTGCATTCCTTTTCGAGTCATTAGGACAAAACGTAGACCCATACGCACGCTACGATGTCCATGCGTGGGATCGCATCCCGTTGCCTCCAACTTTTTCAGCAAAGTTGAGATAGAAAACAGAGTGAATGCGGTCACTGAGTGACAATTGAAGTATTGAGTACGGACGATGTCATGACGCATTATATATATATATATATATATATATATATATATATATATATTATATATATGTACATATATATATATATGTACTTTTGTACATATACCTTTTTTACTTTTATACAGTGTATATATACTTTTATTGCATTTGCTAAGATAGCCAATCATGCCTGGGTATCACCTTTTATGACCTTAAACTTTGGCATCGAGAAATAACTTTTTCAAGGGTAACGCAAGCAGACATCATGAGCATCAATTCAAACCCATTGTATTGGATTTCTTCGATGAACGAATAAATGGCCGAGCACCCAAGTTTTGATCTTCATTGACCTTTAGAGGTCCATCTAAGTGATTTCAGAAAAGAAGGTTGCGGATTCTTAAAGAACTCGTTGGGTTTGACCTGGGAAAACTGCTTTTGAACATCGCAACAACACTGAATTAAAATACGGATACGACGCTACCTCGACGGACATGTATTTGATGGACATTGGTTTGTATTGTACCTGGAATTCATAGCTGACAGTTGAATGCAGTGTCTTTGTGATTTATGCTAAACCTTATGCTTTAACGGAATGCTCCATATTTAAAGATATAAAGCAGGTATCAGGTGTGATGAAATAAGCTCGCTTATAGCTATTTGTGTACTCTAAAGTGGAAGAGACCGCTCTCGACAACACTTTTTATCGGTGTTGTCATACGACGTATTGAAAAGCATATGTTGTATAAATACGTTCCTCAACACGTCATTGTTTGACTACGTCATCATAACTTGCACAACATTGATTGAGAGCCAATTGACGGCCGTTGTATGTGGAAATCATGCTTAGAAACGCCAGATATGACCGATCGGAGTTTAATAGTTTCCTTGGTCTTAATCGCCGCTTGGTTAATTGAAAGACATGATTTGAATGGCGTTGCCATGGTGTTGTGGATGCCTGGGTGATCTTGAAAAGTCTTAAAAAGTCAGTTATTCAGTGCAGCCCATTATCAAACATTTGCATTATTCTTGTGCCAAAAAACTTTCTGGAAATGTTTTTAGGAAGTAAGGTCACATAGGCCAGAGATCTGCCCGGTGCTTTGGGTCTTTCGGGCCATAGATCTGCCAAGTGCTTTGGGTCCTTCAGGTCAATCGAATAAGTCTTTCAAATATTTCTATCTCACGTCAACTGTGCAGTACCAGCTCGCTTTCATTGTACGTATCGTTATAATTTCAACAGTTTGCTTCCAAGCATATCTGCGTCCCAAGCACTGGTGTAGTTTTGTATTCGCCAATTCTGGTGCGGGTCACAACTTCGAGGGGAAGTACCCTCCCTCCCCCTCCCCCCGCCCGTCCCACGAATTTATTTTGCACACTACGCCCTTATTCCCTAGACCCGAGAAATATGCGTCGATAGTGGCAGGCTACCCACATTAGACAAAGGACGAGAAAGAGAGATTCTTCCGAGTTCAAACTCGTCTTTTGCGGTTGCGACGCGCATGCTCGCGGACCGACGACAGATGGCTGTGCTGCTTGCACACCCTGGAGCACACAGTGCCGTGCATTCGTACCGCAGTGACAGCTTTCTGCTGACGTGTGCGACGCGCGAGTCGAGATGCTACATGACACAGTTCGGCAGCGTCGTGACAGCGCAGCACACCGACGATTCCAACTTTCGACTGGCACGTCGGTTGACGACCAGGACCCCGACATTGGAAAAGCGACCGTAGCGGCGTTGTGGCGGAGACCCGCTCACGCCAGTCCCACTCCATCAAAACTTCCTGCGGACACCTCTGCTGGAGAGGCCGTCGGCTCCTGAACACGCACTGTGCCATGGCGCCTGAGGCGGCGGCGCCAACGGGACAGCCGGACGGGCAGTGGACGGCAGGCAGCAGCAGTCACCGCGCCACCGCTGCTGTGCGGCTGCTGTGGGCTGCTGTGCCGGCCCTGTGGACAGCCGGACGGGCAGTGGACGGCAGGCAGCAGCAGTCACCGTGCCGCCACGCTGCTGTGCGGCTGCTGTGGGCTGCTGTGCCGGCCCTGTGGACAGCCGGACGGGCAGTGGACGGCAGGCAGCAGCAGTCACCGTGCCACCGCTGCTGCTGCGGCTGCTGTGGGCTGCTGTGCCGGCCCTGTGCGGCAGTGTCCGACAGTATAGTAACTTCAGCAACTAGCACAGTGCCTGGTCCTGCCTCTAGCTGCTCTGTGGCCGGCCGGCTATAGACGGCCCCCGTCACAATGGGTTTCATACGCCAGACGCAAGAAAGTTATGCACCCTATGCCACAGGTTGTTACCTGCTGTAGCCTGGTGCCTGCATTACACCTGCGAGGTTTATTTTATAGGTACACAAATATCTTATGTTTAGTTCTAATGATAACTCCGAACACATTTTACAGCACAACGGCTGCATCTTCAGGCTGGAGATGCATATATATATATATATATATATATATATATATATATATATATATATATAATATATAGCAGCAGTATAGCATTTCCAGAAAGTTTTTTGGCACAAGCATAATGCAAATGTTATGATAATGGGCTGCACTGAATAACTGACTTTTTAAGACTTTTCAAAGTCACCCAGGCATCCACGACATCATGGCAACGCCATTCAAATCATGTCTTTCAATTAACCAAGCGGCGATTAAGACCAAGGAAACTATTAAACTCCGATCGGTCATATCTGGCGTTTCTAAGCATGATTTCCACATACAACGGCCGTCAATTGGCTCTCAATCAATGTTGTGCAAGTTATGATGACGTAATCAAACAATGACGTGTTGAGGAACGTATTTATACAACATATGCTTTTCAATACGTCGTATGACAACACCGATAAAAAGTGTTGTCGAGAGCGGTCTCTTCCACTTTAGAGTACACAAATGGTTATAAGCGAGCTTATTTCATCACACCTGATACCTGCTTTATATCTTTAAATATGGAGCATTCCGTTAAAGCATAAGGATTAGCATAAATCACAAAGACACTGCATTCAACTGTCAGCTATGAATTCCAGGTACAATACAAACCAATGTCCATCAAATACATGTCCGTCGAGGTAGCGTCGTATCCGTATTTTAATTCAGTGTTGTTGCGATGTTCAAAAGCAGTTTTCCCAGATCAAACCCAATGAGTTCTTTAAGAATCCGCAACCTTCTTTTCTGAAATCACTTAGATGGACCTCTAAAGGTCAATGAAGATAAAAACTTGGGTGCTCGGCCATTTATTCGTTCATCGAAGAAATCCAATACAATGGGTTTGAATTGATGCTCATGATGTCTGCTTGCGTTACCCTTGAAAAAGTTATTTCTCGATGCCAAAGTTTAAGGTCATTAAAGGTGATACCCAGGCATGATTGGTTATCTTAACAAATGCAATAAAAGTAATGCCGTAATGATCCGTCGTGGTACCTGGTTTCGTCACATCTGGCAAAACTACTTCTGAAGGTCAAAGGTGAAGGTCACCAAAAACGCGGTACCGGTACCGGCTAACAACGTGTGCTGCCTGCACTGGGCATGTTTACCAAGCACGGCCGCTGTGTAATACAAGACTTGGATTAAAAGCAATCGCATGGGACAATTGTATTTTGTAATCGAGTCTTGTCCCTCAATGTTGACATGCACCAGTATGTTTGTTTGCCCTTCCAATGCTATTGTTGGCATACTAACAAACTAAAGGTGAAAGTGCGATATCGCACAATTATCACCTTTTGGCATCATTTTACGTCAGTGGCTGGACTATTGGATGAATGAAGCCAAGCTACAGAATGAACATCGCATTGGTCAAAAAGAAGTGTTCAAGACCCAATAAGCAACACACATTAGGCCGGGGTGGGTTATTAGGCGGGCAGGTCCCCGGCGCAGCCTTCCAATAATTCACATAATTGACGCTCATCTTGAATGCACATATACTGACACTCCTCATCTTGAATGCACAGAACCTTGTAATTTGAGGTAGACTGAAATATGCCGGAAAATTTGGCCAGTTTTTTTATCAGATCCAGATGGTCTGCGCTAAACAGTGCAAACTGATGCGGTCCTTTGGTTAAATATCGGTGGTAAACGGGCATCGGTAAAACAGGTGAGTACGTATTATAACATTATAACCAACAAGTCCAATATTTTTATTACAATGTATATCCCAGTAAAAACGTGTAATGTGATTATGAAACAGTGCTGAATTGACACAATTTCTGCTTGGCCTAATTTGTAGGTTGTTACATGTCTGTGGCTGAAGCTGTTATGTTTGTTATGCTTGCATGCGTTGAATATTCGAATGTCAGTCAGACAATAACAATCGGAGTCTTCCTATATTGAAAAACAGCAAGATTGGCAGCTCCAACATAAATAAACCTGAGAACACCTTGACTAGTCGCTTATTATACATCGCTCAGTAGCCGGAAGCCCATGCCACACCGTTCATAACTGGCTTGCCCTGCAGTAACTCAGCCATTAAGTGATAAGTTATGATGCAGAAAACACAAAATGAGTCGTGCTAAACTGTGATATATGTGGCATACGTGGAAACTGAGACATATTGTGGGTAATCACAGAACAAGATATATCAGTTTACCCAATATCCATGTGAAATTATTTTACACAATACGCTCGTACAACTCCAGTCATGCTACTTCGCCAAACTTCAAGCGCCTTGCGTCTGATAAGTGTGATTACACTTACTAGCCACAATCACAAAAAAGACGCCGCCTAGCTCAGCGCTGCCAAATTTTGGTGCGACATCCGAAATCTGGTAGCATTCCCGATCCCGGTATACTAATGACATGCTTTGATATCTACCAGTCAAAACTGTTTAGTACCCCGTGTTCTGTGGCCCTGAAGACAGGCGGATGTATCGCCTCATTGGGCCACAGCAGCTTGTCGCACCAAACGCAGACTTTGAGAGCTGCGCCGACATGGTATGGGTCTACAGTTATAAGCGCTCAGGTCCTGCCAAGATGTGGCCTTAACCATGGAGTAACAGGCACGATTCGTTGGAAACATCTAAGGCTGTTCGTCGCTGAAAAATGGGGGATTGTGCAGTGTTTGGAGAGTCCTTTCTCCCAGCGGAACCTGCGATGTACATGATCGAAGATTCCATAAGGTCGAAGGTCTGGCCTTTTGTGACGGCGTCAGCCATTCACACCGTTCCGTCGCATATGGAGGTGGAGCATCTCTCTCCTGGTCCGTTCCCGGACCCAGCGCCGGCCCGAGCCTCTTCAGACCGTGTACAAACCGCCTGCTCTGGCACTCCACGACCGCCGAAGAGGGCGCGTTCCGACAAGACCCGGCTGCTAGATCACTCGCCGGCCCACGCTCGACGTTTCTATCCGCTGATATATCACACCGGAAGCTATTTTGTCTCCCTGCAACGTTGGTTCGGACCATATTTCTGAAGATGTTTCGGCCAACATGGTGAGATGTGCATCTGCCAAGTTTATGGCAGCAAACTCAACACCCGCCGTGTTTTTCAGGATTTAATGATGTAATGACCTGGCAGCTATCATATACGCGTCCCATGGATAAAACAGCAGCTATGTGTAATGACCTGACAGATATCATATACGGGTCCCTTAGATAAAACGGCAGCTATGCGACGCATGAACTGCTTGTCGCTTGAACTGAAAGCAAGTTCACTGCAGGCAGGGAGCTCCCAGATCTCCCATCTCCAGATCCAGATCTCCCATCATTCCCGGCCTCCAGAACGAGCCGTTAATGCAGTGGCTAAGAGCACTGTCCGCGAAATGCCCACTCGCCAATGATCTTTCGTCACATTTTAAGAATGTATAACACTGGCCAGTGTTTACGCTACATCGTCCATTCTTTCCAATGTAGTTTACGATAATCACTATAGCTTCGGCATTGCCTGGTGCAATTACCAACTTCCGCTGAGCACAGTGGGGAGCCTTTAACATCCGCATGATTGCATCGTGAATCAATGAGCTATCAGGCAGGGTCTAAGAGCGAACGATGTCCCCCGATCGCACAATCGCAGCACAGGTCTATTTGTAGACTGCAGGTCACTGTCGCTGCCACAATTCAGACAAAATATCATAAATTCTTCACAATCACTCGCAGTTACAATTTGGCACAATACACGATTTTTCATTATCAATTCAAGTCGCATTGCTACGGAGGGGTCATTAACCTTCTCTGAAATAAGATGCCTATTGGTACTAAAATCTGACCAGATCAACATTGAATGCTCGGCCAGTTCCACCCTCAGATTCGCTTACATGCACCACACTATTTAGACGCTGGTACGCAGCTTTTTAAAAATATATGTGTGTTTAGTGTCTGTAAGATATGCTAGGCTCCATTTGGCATGTAAGCGGAAACTAGCTAAACGGCCTGCATCCACACGATATGCAGATCATGTTTAAGGCACCGGAATTTCTTTCTGTAGGGGGACATGACCACTGTGTAATGTGCTTTGGTCAGATGGCACACTTACATCCAAAATTTGGGATCATAATGAAAAGCATGCTAATTTAGGGGAACTTTGCGAGACACCCTACATCACTTCCAGTTCCACTGCTAACCTCCGAAACGGAGCCGTGCACCGAATTCTCTGCCAAACTGACGGCGTAAATCACCCCCGGCTTGGGCGGGGACCCAACTCGTGTTTCCCGTCCAAAATCAGGTCGTTTCGACACGATAAGTTTTACCGGTTTTGGCAAATCCCTAGTCGCGAAGGCCTCGATATCACGCACCATTTTGCGTGGGTTCCGTTTAGAAAAACCATGAAAAGAACCCGGTGAGTTTCTGAAATTTTGCTTGCGCTTAAAACATAGCTGAACGTAATTGGTAGATGTGACCGCCCGTGTACTCCGCCAACGGGTTTTGGGAATGACAGTTCGCCGGATCAGGCTGCGAGCGTTCGCACGAACTTCAAGATGCGGTGCAAGTCCAAGATACACATTCTTTAGCTCGACCCATGGCTTTAAGCAAACAGCTATCTGTCGATAGCTCTTTCCATGTTAAACAAAAACTTCACATGGTTTGATGCCGCAACGCCCAAAACTGTATCCCGTGCCACAGACTTATCAGCACGTCTTATGGTCATTACCCACCTGCCGTCTCAGCCCTGCCCCGTCGGACTGGCTGGCCGCGATTTTGAAGATCTTGTAGGATGGCATGGCTGTATTTTTCGAGTTTTGTAAGCAAAGCGGCATTGTTGAACGACGTGTGTGCTCTCTACACCGGCTGTGGCGGCCTACAGCGGCACCAACCAACGACGTTCTTACTGCAGACGATGTTTTATTACCGCATTATTTAGATAACGTGGGGGAGAAGGAAATGCGGTTGTGCTTTCGTACTGATCACCCAAAATCGGGGAACTGATCAGGAGAGAATCTGTCAAGTGCCGCCAAAGAGGTCATCGCTCTGAAACGGGCGGATCGCTTTGCGTCCAAAAACTGAGACATTTCTGAATATAATCGGTAGCTGTATGTCTAGAACCATAGGACATCTAAAGTTTGATGAATATGTGAAGGTGTGCCTTCTTTAACATAATTGACGATGACTGAATACGTGACTGAAAGCAGACAGTTCCATAAAAGTACGTATCATCGCAATAAACGTATTGAAAAGCATGATATTAAAGTACCTTAGGCGTGCAACAGGGACAGGCGCGCACCCCCGGCTGGCTGTCAACAAGAGACAAACTGCTTACCCTGCAGAACACCAGACACCACTCGCCTGATCTAGGCCACCGGCTGGAACAGGCAATAAGTAGGCGCATTTCTCACGATCCTGGCAGGTGTAGACCGCTACCGCTTTCCTCCAGCAGTGTCTGGAATGTTGGAAGATAATGGTGGACGGCAGTCCAAAAGCCAAGACACGAGATTGCCCAAAAGCCACTGAGCGTTTGGTTTTCTCACCTCAGCTAGGCGTGGGACGTTGGTGACGATGGTGCGGTGCGGTTAAAGGGAATGATCTATATTTGAAGGTATCGAAGAAAGCGTCAGATATGATGAAATCAGTTCACTTCTAATTTTTGGTATCCTTTTTAGTGGAAAAGACTGGCCTAGACAACACGATTTCTCTGTTTTGTAAATATGCTCCTCAAGGCGTCATTGTTTCATTACCTTGTACCTTGCACAGCATTGGTTGAGATCCAACTGACGGCCGTTGTGTCTGTAAATCGTGCTCACGAACGCCAGATTTGAACGACTCAGCAAATATATTTTTATCTGCCTAGATCGCCACATGGCCAATGGAATGGCAGGAAGTTGAATGACGTAATTATGGCATCATGGATGCCTGGATGACCTTGAAAAAGTCTTCCTGAAGAAATCGGCGCGTTCACCGGCGTGTAGCTTAGACACTTGGGGGGTTGAGGTCTCAAGAAGGGCTGTATTGTGAACGGCACCGAATGATCTTTAAGATGTCTATTTCAGTTCGAAGCCCTATACAAATGTGGAATGTTTCCTTTAACGCGGTCGGCAACACAAAACCCGGGGGGCATCCTCACGGGAGAACCTTAAGGGCTTTTTTATTCGGGATTTTATTCATTATCATTTATTATTTAGTCTGTGTAGGGCATGCCAGCCCTTGAGACAGGTTCGCGGGTCCGAAAGCAGGCAGATCCATCACAGTCTGGGCTAATATTACTTTCATCTCACGAATCTCACCTATGTGTAGATGCAGTATACATCGCGATACACTGCCGCTGTGTGATGCTGTTTTGCACTCCTTGCTGCAGCCATACGTCGTGACCGCTTAGCAGAAGCGTTTTCGAACCATTTTGAGGTCGTTTGTCACCTCCGCTCCCCTAAAAAATTGGAGCCGATGAAGACCATTTGAATTTTTTTACCTTTCCGGACATGTCCAGAGTTTGGGGCAACGGGCTGTCTCGACGTGCAATACCATAAATGGATTTAATGTGGTGGACCTGTACCTGGAGAAACGTAGTGCCCATCCCCGGCAGAGATATTACGCGATGAAGACTTAGTGAAGACTTAGATGAAGACTTAGACCCCTGCCAAAGTCACTGATGCGTCAGAGCACGCACAGTCAAGCACTGACCCACAGACGAGCTTCGATCCGCGGATGAGCACGAATCGGCGGACGAGCACCGATCCACAGATCAGCACGAATCGGCGGACAAGCACCGATCCGCAGATGAGCACGAATCGGCGGACGAGCACCGATCCGCAGATCAGCACGAATTGGCGGACGACCACCGATCCGCAGATCAGTGCAGATTGGCGGACGAGCACCAATCCGCAGATCAGCACGAATCGGCGGACGAGCACCGATCCGCAGACGAGCGCTGATCCTCGGACGACGAGCGCTGGTCCACGGACGAGCCCTGATTTGCCGACAAGAACCGATTTATCGACGAGCCAGATTCCTCACACGGGTAACGATGCGTGGGCGAGCTCTGATCCGCAGAATAGCGCCGACCCGCGGAAGAGTGGCTGTGCAGCCGAAACATTCTGGGTCGTCAGTGGCGTGAGGACAAACTGACTTCGCCGAGTGCCTCCGGTGTTCTTCCAGCCTGAGACAACCCTGAGGGATCTGGAAGGGCAAAACGAAAACGAAAACAGCAATCTTCAAGAGCATTCCAGAAAAGCGAGCGCTGGAACTGAAAGGGGACGAATGTGAAATTAAAAAAAAAACGCTGGCGAGGAACTAAACAGATTTCTCTTATTATGAATCCGAATTAGACACGTTCTCTCTATATTACTGTGAGTCGCATAGCCACAGAAAGGTAAGTCTACAGAAAGGGAGTAAGGCAAGTCGTTAACAGCAACAAGTGAGTGCTGTATTCAATGCACACATCGTAAACGATGGACATATCAGCTTTCCGCTGCGACAGATGAGTCGTATGCCTACGAGCACTACGCCAGTGATTGGAGAAACGCAGAGGTTACTATGATTGCCTCAGTCAATGTTGCAGCAGCCAATTCCGGTTCGGGAAACCAAGCCTCGGAAATGGGTGTCTATAAATGGGTACCTCAGCCTCTGTACCTCGACGACTCAGACGTGACTGATTTCCTGTCAGCCGTGTGGGACGCCGTCGGAAGCCTCAGATCACATGACAGCTGGTACGGCGCGACCGCTTCATATGAGCCCCGCCTCCTCATGTTACCCCAGCCCACGGGCGCCACGACCTGAGATGAACGATATCGCGCACCTACCCGACGAACCGACAACACGTGGCTGCTGACTCAAAAGGGTCGTCTCAGTATCGGCTCACCACACATTGGGGCCACATCTTCGGCTCACGAACGTCTCACGAAACAACGGGACCGGGGTCAACGCGAGGTGACGCGACAGGGCGATGAGAGGCGCGGTGGCGAAAGGCTGAGCGCGCGGCGCGGAGGACACGGCGAACACCGCCGATTGGCTCGTCTGAGAGACGGACGGTGCGCGGAGGGCCTGTCGGTGCGGTGTGGCTGGGCGGCAGCTGAGCGGGCGGCGTTGCGACAGCGGGCCGGTGTGGCACTCCCAGTGGGGACTCTCACAGTGGCACTCTCAGTGGGGACTCTCACAGTGGCACTCCCAGTGGGGACTCTCACAGTGGCACTCCCAGTGGGGACTCTCACAGTGGCACTCCCAGTGGGGACTCTCACAGTGGCACTCCCAGTGGGGACTCTCACAGTGGCACTCCCAGTGGGGACTCTCACAGTAGCACGCTCAGTGGGGACTCTCACAGTGGCACTCCCAGTGGGGACTCTCACAGTGGCACTCCCAGCGGGGACTCTCACAATGGCACTCTCAGCCTGGGTCCAACTCACAGGGCGCAGCACGGCGGGGCTGCGGGGCGGAAGAGTCGTCATCGTCAGCTTCCTCGTTGTCTGGCGTGGGGTCATTCAGGTGAATTCTGGCGATGGCCTCGACGAAGAAGTCCGTCTTGGCTGCAAACGGACGGGCACTGTCAGCGAGTTCGATGCGTGCCAGGCACTCAGCCGTGTTGGGGAGCGGTGCGCACTCGTCGAACACGCGCGCAAATGACCATTTTAAAAGAAAGGAAAGTTGCCAATCTCAAGCCTACACATTATGATAATGTCCCACGATAACACAAGTTGTTAAAAACATGCAAATTTGTGCAAAGTCGATGCCGGATCGAGAATATTTGCATGTACGGTACTCATGCGCCGATGGTGAATAGTGAATTGAGCAGAGGAAATGTCATACAATATAAGTTGGCGTATCAAGTCACTGTGCACAAGACCGAGTCATAATACACACATCAATAGGACACGTATTTATAATCCACAGGCAGGTGCGCATTTTGACGGGGTTAAGGTGGAAGGGGGCAGACTGAAGAGGGGAAAATGCCCAAATCCATTGCAACACGCATACATGTGGTGTTTGCTGTCCTCGAATTTTATCCACTTTCTTGTCAAAGCTGGAAACCCTAACAAAGTAGGAAAAAACACCCCGCTTGAAAGTGTGCCTGTTGACCCTGGTTCGCTTCGGCCACTTGTATTCACACTCAACTCTCCTGAACCAACTGAACTCCTGGCCGCACCAGTTCGTCCCTGTCCGAAGTCTCCGCCGCTTCGGCCCACACACCCTCGGTCAGGTCACGTGGTCAGTGGCCCGGAGCCACGAACACCGCCGGCCGTGCCGGTAAAACGCCGATCGGGCCAGCGGAACGCCGGCCCGGGAATCCGTTACCAATAACCTGCTACATACCCAGGGTCTCCAAATGGGGACAGACCCCAAAAATGTTTTCCTGAAGCCGCCCTTGGTGCTAAAATGCTTGCAGTTATGCACCGGGAAATGTTTACCGCTGAAAAGGGACATTCAACGGGATTAATGAACGAAGTTGAAGTCCGCTGAACGTTTTTAAAAGAAGATGATGCTAGAACCTGCCCTCCAGAAAGCTACTGGCACCGCCCATGTACCTCCCTAGGGATAAGTAAATAGCACCGTGGGATGCGTAGTCAAAAGTTGGGAAACTCATCAGTTTTCAAGAGGCCAGCTGTCATAGGATGCAAATATAGCACAAATCACTTCTGAGGGGTCCGCTCTGGCTTGCGACTCACTGGAAAGGAACGCGGTTATGCGGGTAAAATGCCGTGACAATTAGACAGCGTATCCTGGACACGAGGACGGTCGTCGTGCAGTCATGTTGTCGTGTCAGGAGGCGGAGCAAACAAGCATAACTGTCGGGAGAGAGGACTCGTTCCCAACTGCGTCACGCCGGTCACGGCTTCACATCCAACCAATCACCATCCGGGAGCGGCGACCAGCGCCACCCAACGCCGACCGTTGGTCGTTGATGAGATTATTGCGGCACTTCCTATTCAAGTAACACTGCAGGAATGTGAATAACCCGTCCATTATTACGCTCGAACCAGGGCTATAGCGTTGTAGTCGCTAACATGGTTGTGACTGTGCATGACTCTTTGTGGGCTACAAATTGGCAATCCCGCTTGAAAACCACATAGAAATGTGCAGGGGCGTATGCAGGATTATACAGGTAGCGGAGGGAAGGCATAGTTCAAACGTTTTTCAGTGAAGACCCATTTCAGGATGCCGCAGGCGTACACATTTTTTGCATGGCCAACAGCAACGTGGCATGCTTTCAACTGAACTATTTGCACGCGGCCACCTCGAATTTTCAGTTATTCACATTAATTTGCATGCGTTCTAAAGGTGCCGTCACATTTGAAGATTTTGAGGCAAGCATCAGATAAGATGGAAAAGCTCACTTGTGACTGCCGGGGTGCCGTGGGGCGGGGTGGGTGACTGCCGGGGTGCCGTGGGGCGGCCGTGACGCAGCTCTGCGCGGTGCCGCCCCACAGGGGACGGCACGGCGGGGACGGTGGGGTCAGGGGGCACGCAGAGTGCTTTGGTTAGTAGGTACGCTGAACTCAAAGCTCCGATACAGATCATTCGGAATATTTTTTGATAATCCGCATTCAGTGCAGTTAGCTCAGGTCCGGTCAGGCTACTTCAGTCCGTTATCATTAAAACAGGATTTTATGTTGCTAATTCAACAATTGATAACGACAGCAGGCAACAATGAGTAACTTGCATTTAAGTGTGTTAATAGCTTTACACCGGCCTTCTAGCTTTTTCTGAACTAGCGGATTCTTAGGTAAAAGCAAGAAGCTAACCCTCGTCCCCAGGGGAGTCGACGCGACGCCCACTCCCTAATATTTTTTTTAGGAGACCAACCCGGCATTTTGTGCAGTCGCACCCAAAACTTTTAATACGCTCTGGGGCATCCAACGCCCGTCTTTTGAAAGAAGAAACGTGTCCCTAGCAGTTTTTGATTCTGAGAAGTGATGAATTTTAGGAGCACTGCAAGGCGATCCAAGGGTTACGCGAGTGGCGGGAGATGGGCGACGATCCCACGGACCGGACGCGGAGGGCTGACCGAATCTGTTACATTAGAAGAGTCTGACATCTTAGCAAGCCCCGAGCCCGGCATATTCATCTTGTGGAACATTCGATGCCGTTCAAGCCCAGCCCTTCTTAACCCGCGCCCGTCCGGGGTCTGACACAACCGCGCCTGGCCTGAGGGGGGGGGGGGGAGAAGTTGACTCCCCCTGGGGTCTCCAACTTTCAGCCGCCGTATGAGAAAAGACAAAGATATCGTTGTGAACGTTTCGTCAAATCATGAAGAATGGATACCTTTTTTACCTTAGGTCAAATGTGAGATCACCTGAGATCACCAAGTTTCAACACCGATCGTTCCGATAGACACAGTTAAATCTATGTTTACACGTCGAGACAGATATTGAGTGCACGGAAATAAGCGTTCAGATTGTGGGGAGCGCATTCCCATCATTTCTGTTCTCTCACATGGGCCAGATCGGGTCAGGTCACCGTTCAAAATTGGCATACCAGTAGCTTTCAAGATACGGTACCGTTCCACACAATGTACGCCTGACAAAGTTTATTTTGTTAGGTGCAGCTGTGGGAAAAAGTATTCCAGACACAAAAATATCATTTTAGATTGACCTAGAGGTCATCTGAGACCAAATTAAGTCAAATTTGTGAGCTGTTCAAATAAAAAATGTGACATGCTAACCAGGTCTATACGGCTAGTGCGATGCTCTTTTCTGGACAGAAGTAGCGCAATGTACATCTACAGGTACACAGATCACATACTTGTTGTCTACGTTATGCATAATCCGTTCGGCGCTTGGCAATGCATTTGTAACAAGCTGAGAGCAGGTACGTTCGTACATAAATCAGACGTCATCAACTCAACAATCACGCTGAGGAGGTGGTTACACGCTTCGCAATCGTTCATCTGCCTTTCCCCTACTGGCAACATAGGTCAATTACCTTGGATGACCTCATATGACATTGTATCCTCCTATTAAATGTATGGTGATTTCATCATGCACTAGAATGATATCGGAGCACGTTTTCAGTGGAGTATGGCCATTCTACGCCATTAATTGCTTACCACAACTCATTTTGTGGCCTAGCATGTGTTGTGCAGAAGGTTCCTATAGAGATAAGTCATGACCTGGGTCAAGGTCACGCACTCTATGACTGCATAATGGTTCTGCATGTAAGTTGGGACTTTGTTCCTCATATTTCAACACCAATGCCACATAAAATATGTACAAATTGGCATTATTTACGAAACTAACAAAAATTGCCCTGACTTCAGATCACTGATCTCGCATTTCCCCCCAAATTGAAAGATACGAACTGTATGTACTATCATGTATCTTGATACACCAAGTTTGAACAATGTCAAGCGACCCTTAAAAAAGTTGGGCAGTCTTTTTAGAGGTCTATCTCTCACCAGACCTAGGTCACTGATCTTAGAAGATCAAGACATCAACTTTGCACAAAGCATGCGAAATTGATAGATGAGCAGGTACCGACAATTTCGTGCTGCTGAAGTGTTCGTTTTTGACCTGCGCCCAAAAACCATGGGGGGGGGGAATCAACTTTCCCCCGAGCCGGCGCGGGTTAAGACCTAAAACCATCTAGCTTCTGAGCTGCACGCCCGCAAGGACGTGCAGAACCCTTCAAGACCAATCAGGCATGAGGCATGGCGCCGAGAAATGTCATTCAAATGCTGCCACTCCAATGGTGATGCGCCGTTAAAGGCCCCGAAGAATGAAATCAAGTCAGCACGATTTGTAAATATAACGGACTTGATTCGGCTCTCGATGAATGTTGTGTAGACAGCGCAAAATTGGCGAACACGGACCACGTTTTGTGCTGGATGAAACAAAAACAACATGGATGTGAGTGCCGGCTATTGCGGAAACAAGATTTGTTGTGGAATAGCATTGTAAAGGCATCATAACCGAGCATATGAATACAAGTAAACGACTTAAACATATGGACAAATATACAAGAGCACCACAAGGAAGGGTCAAAACACGACCTGAGAACGATATTTGCTACACCAAACACGTCCAACTTCACCACTGCTATCTCCGTGAGTGGTAGCACTTCAAGGCAATATTAGGGTGATGATTTCTTACGGCCAGCTTGGCAGTGCTTCTGACACCATAAAACGTTTCACTAAACATTCAAACAATAACGTGTTGGTAAGCGTAATTACTAAATGGACAAAATTTGGCGGTCTAGAGCAGTCTTTTTCACCTAAAATTATACCAGTAGTAATGAAAATGTTTCTTTCATCACACTTTGCTTGCTTAAAGATCTTCCAGCGGGAACACCCGCTTTAACGTGGGGCTTGCCAATGCAGTAGAGCGACGGCTGTTTGGTCACGATCACCAATGCTACCAACCGCGCCCCGCGCCTGACAATTCGATAGACGTCTGCATAGGTACGTGAAGAGAATGGCGCGAGAGCCGCAATGGATCCAAACGTGCGGCTCATTCTATGCCATGAACCAGTGCTTGGGCAGAATGCGCCCATTCGCCCAGGGTGTGATTGTCTCTCGCCACACGCCATTTAGATGAATAAGTGATGGCGAGCTATTTTCTGGTGTGCCGCGGAACCCATCCGTGGCAACATTTGCAGTCTCTCGCAGCACTTAACCAGCTGTCCATAACATCTCGCACGCTTCGTTCGGGAACTGAACTGCATTTCAAGACAAGGCTGTGCGATGAACTGCAAGGGCGTGGGTTAGTGCTGCCACTTGTTTATTTGGGAAGCCCGCGCGATCCCCGCGTGATAAATTTGAAACCTGCCCCACCCAGTAGGCTTTTTTAAGAAAAAAACCCGCACAAGTCAGCAGACACAGTTTTTGTTCTTGGCAGATGAGATTGTCATGGCTTGAGTTCCACAACAAAGAGCTGTTACAATTCTTTAAGGCTATATATTAAGCTTGTTTCACTTTTTCAAGACTAGCAATGATAAATGTCATTTGGCCTGCACACACCATTTAAACTAAAAGAAGAAAATAGAATAAATTTACCAATATTCACTGTCATTGTGGCTGTTTTCAAAGTATGTATTTGTTTGAAAGCCTAAACACCGTATTCTTGGAAAAGTCATCAAATTTGAGGGTACATGGGAATATTTTTACGACTCTTCACGTGGCACTTCCAAATAATGTGAAGACCCGGACCTTGCACGAAAGGAAATATGATAACACGTTACTCTGGAAAACATTACTAACTTGCATTCACCTTGGTTCATGTAGTCACTTTTATGCCCTGCGTGATATGTGTATCTATGTCTTTTGTAGAGACAAAATGGAACATCGGTAGCTCGAAGGTGGTTGGTATTTGAAGTCATACAAATGCCATTTTCTCAATGAAGCAATGCTATGTATGTTTATGCTATATATATATATATATATATATATATATATATATATATATATATATATATATATATATATATATATATATATATATATATATATGCATATATATGGCATGCATATTACATATAATCTCTGTAAGATATACCATATTATAATATATATATAAGGACAACATATCACCAACCATATCACATATCACTAAAACATTGCTGAACTGCGGATATACACTTCATTCGCAACCTTCTCCATTGCATACAGAGTAGTGCCAGCAGTGTCTGAACGATGGTTGACTACCCTTACTTGCGTACAGCAGCGAGGCTTCGAATTTCACTGAGAAGTTTTCTCCAATTTTGGATTCATTATACACCCGAAGTCAATTTCCCCAGCGATCCGGTGAAACGATAAACCAAGATGACGGCAGGTCGACGATTTATTTCGTTAAAGACAAGTGGGCCATAGAGGACTTCATGCTACCCGCTTTATCTTTGAACAACAGATTAAGCGTGACAACTGGCTAGCAAATACGACCTCGTTTGTAAGCGGCGTAAACGTCGTTCCTGGAGAACACCGAGACACACACGCCAGAATCTTTTGCAGTCAGAGTTGAAGTGGTTTACGCACCTCACGCGCGCTGGTGAAGTAATGAGGCGTTTTTACTTAAACCAGGATAATTAATGCTTTCACTAAACCTGATCGAAGCACGACCTATGAGGTATTCATTATTTGTGGCGCCGTTGGTCGATAATGACGTCACAAGATGTGAGGCATAACCTTGGATCAGATTGCATTTGGGGTGCGTTCGACTTCGTCATTTTTGTGTTAACCATGTTTACAGCTCGTTCTTTACTATTTCAAATCGTACCTTACATGAACGAAATACTGCCCAAGCATGCTGCCATTTTGTCACAAAATACTGCCGAGGCCCATGCATGCAGTGTTCCCATGCAGTCGTTCCATCTGGACGATACAAGAGAAAAGCTAAATCGATGCCTCGCACGGATTATAAACAACTAACAACATTGACCAACCATGGCCATGCCCTTGGCTACACCAAGGCCTACCTATGTCCGCCACAATCGTCCCTCGATGCTGCGGCATAGACAAGTGCGCCACTGTCCAGGTGGTCAAACAAACCGTGGGCAAAACCACGGGATTTGGCACGCATTCAGCAGAACATCATTGATTTATCAAGGTTGCGTAGCATCATTACTTTATCAAGGTTACGTACGTACAAGGTTACGGACACTGGCATGCGTTTTAAGCCTGATTTAAGGCTCCCTTTCCATTCAAGCTCAAGTGGGACCTGTTAGGAGACGTTTGTTGTTTGAACATGGCCTGAGTACCTGAGTCTATTAGCTTTGCCAGACATGGTGAGTTCTCATAATGTATGTTTTATGTTATGAATGGCATTTAGCCTTACTCACGACTACTTCTTGCGAAGTTCAAAATGGCTTTTGCTCTTTCGGGAGCTGTGGGGATTTTGACTACTCAGAATACATTTTGTATAGTTTAATTTTGAGTGTAGTATAACAGTGCCTACTAAGGCCATTCTGCTTACAGAGTTATTGAATGTATCATGGCAGATTTCTTTAAGGAGTATACTCGGTATCTGGAACGCCTAAACATTGATTATGTTGCTTCTTTATTGTTAAATATCTTGCAAAACCTCCCTTTCCATGAGTGTTTAGTATGCTCAACTAAAAAATAGTTTATCGTGCATTTGTATAGCGGATTCTTAATTTGAAATACCGCATTTCTTGGAAGCCCGCCGTTACCAACAACTTTGTCAGAAACATCTGCCAAAAGCCCGTGGGTTTTTTTAAGCCCGCGTGTCGCGGACCTACACGCTCAAAAGTGGCAGCTGTAGTCTGGTCCCCACGCTTGCTGTCAGTCGATTTCGGGTTTCGCCACTACAGTCAACGCTTATTGTTTATGAAGATCAACATCACTGACTTCCGATCGGATGCTCTGCAACCATTGCTAAACGACATGACTAGTTTAACGTAATTAGCTGGAGTAAGCGTGGGGGAGGGACAGGCTTTGTTCAGTCTCGCAGACTTTAGTCAGCTGGTGTTTTGCTGTCGCCATTCTATATTAAATTTATGGCGCAGCTTACAGTCTCGGTTAGTCTTAAAGCACCGTGTGAAGCTGCATATACAGTGAATGAAGAAAACCTGAAAAACAGCAACCATAGGATGCTTCAGGTGCTGTTTTAAAGGGAGCGTTCCGCAGTTGTATCGGGCTTTGACCTGAAATAGACACTTGAAGAGCATTCATTGCAATTCATAGTCCTGCCCCTCTTCAGACGTAATCATCTCTAGTTTCTGAGCTACGCGCCTGTGAAGATGTGCAGAATTTTTCGGGGAGCCTTTTCAGGGACACTCAAGCATTCATGACAACGTAATAACGTCATTAAAATGATCTCCTTCCGTTAGTCATGAGGCGATCAAGGCCAGTCCACCTCTAATTGTCGGGTCATTTATATCTGGCGTTTATGAGCACGATTTCCAGATAACACGGCCGTCAAAAGGCTCTCAAGGTTGTGAAGAGTACAATGACGTAATCAAAACAATGACATATTTGGGAGCGTATGCACTAAACAGAGGAACCGTATTATCTAGAGCAGTGTTTTCCGCTTAAACGTGTACCAATAATCATAAGAGAGCTTATTTCATATATGATGTTTTGCCTTAATATCCTTAAATGTGAAACATTCTCATTGACCTCGAATTTGAGACACTGAAAAGGCCATATGGCGAGACTATAAATATTTTTTTTTTAAATTTATTGCGTTTGCCTGCAACGTTTGAATTTGTAATGACCATCTCGCCTCAAGTTGAGGAGGGAGGATGGATCTAATGCCGGTAAGCTGAATACTATCCCACACTTATTTCAACCGCTTTGTTACGGCGTGTAGCGCCAGAGGCGAGAAAAGCCAGTGCGTTGTTGTCATCCTATATTAAATTTATGGCCAATCTTCCACGTACCGTTTCAGTGCGCACGAAAATTGTTGGCCGTCTTGGTCACCATGGTAACCAAGCGACCGAGACCGTGTTGAGTTCCAGTGTCTGTACGCAGGTGATGCACCCGGTGGAGGAGTGCCCAGAGACCTTAGCCTTCGCTTCTGAGCCAGTACTCGCGTGCCTGGCCAACGTCCTGAGTCCCGCCAGCGAAGGTGACAGGAGCAACGGGCACGGCTTCGCCAAGGACTACTCCTTTCTGGACATCGAGCTCAAGTATGGCATCCTCCAGGTAGGTGTCCCGCGAAGCGAACCTGTGTCGTTGTCTTCGCAGTTCTCTGACGGCGCGGAAGTGGCACACTGGCGCCGCGGCGGTGCGGCCGGCCCCGACCCTCAGCCAATGACGGTACGATGGGTGCGCGGCGCGGTAACCGCGTCGGCTTGAGTTGCGCCTGGGGTGGTGCATTTCCCCGTCAATAAAGCTGATCGTGTCGGCAAGTTCTGCCACCGGATGGTTGTGTCATGACATCGTGGGCACTTAAACAATATCGGATATTGTGTTGTTAAACTCCGTCGGAATCATCTACTTCCTACCATGTGTATGACAATGACAGTGTGCTATGCGTGCTATTCTTAGCTTAACACTGGTCCCAAGTGTCATTCGAGCTTACAATTCGAGGATAAAATCGGACAAAAATTGCATCGGGATTTCGGTTGGCACTGTTGACCATCGGGCTTTTGCTGTTAGACACAACTTTCACGTTTAGCTGAGTTATATATCGAAATGCAACGTGGAGAACAAAACTGCCATCGCCAGTGGACAGCTCTCTGTGTTCGATCCAGACCCACCTCTCCTAGTATTCCTCGACATTTCAGACAGCTGCCTTTCAGACCAGACACATTAACCCCTCTTGCACATTCAGGGCCCATGCTGCGCCGGCCGAAATTGGCTGTTCTGAAAATTGTCCGGCAGCCAGCCGAATGAGCCCTGAGCGGTGGGCGAAGCTGCACCGTCTTGCCGCTGCCATTCCTGATCGCGACTGAGACCGCGTCTTAGGCAGAGCTCTGCCCCGAACGGCTCCAGCGCAACGTCTATGTAACGTCCGGGATTGCAAGTCGCGTCCCCCCCCCCCCCCCCCCCTGCGCATCATCCAAGAGAATGGGGCCGATTGGTCCTCATAGATCGGTTGTATGTCGATAAATCTCGTGCGACAGAGGAGATGAAGACCGCGCCGTCGGTGGGGTGAGCCCTGCTGTTGGCCCAGATGTTGGATGACACTATTACCCGCCTGCAGCAGGTTCACCCGCCCGTGATCCTGTAGGGCCGAGGCACGTGATTAAGGTATCTTATTTAAGAAGTTGCTGAAGGACGCCTTGATGGCCGATGATCGCCATTTTTGTTAACAACTGTGTTATGCCAGATATTTAGATGTTGTTTATATTATGTTTGATAACAAGCTATTAAGGTCAATCTGAGTACACCTAATTTGAGGACACCCTGCATTGATTCATGAAACCTGAAGGTGTCACATACCCTTTGAAGCACTGTTGATTGAAATGTAAATATTGGTGCCAGTCAGACACCACATCAAAGATCGTCACGCCTTTGCGTTCGCTATCTCAGTATCAGGAAAAACGATGGCCGTCCTGTCCGTGGGCGGAGAAAAGCGAATGATGTAAAAGTGAACGGCATTTGTCACTGTAGGCAACGCGAAACAACGGGCACCGTGCTTGTGAGAGTGACCGTTGTGAAATAATGCTTCTGAACGTTTTTTGAAAATCAAGTTGTGCCGTCCAAAAATTACCCTGGGGCGCATCTTTTTTTATAACTTTGAGGCTGTCCTCCGGACAGGTGAACAGTTACAGCAAAAATGGAACTAAAGATTCTACACTTACTCTTCCTGTTCCACCATCGGATTCCAACACAAATTCTCAGTGTTGTAAAGGCTAATTCACTCTTATTGTTAACACGCGCCCGGGTGGCCGGTTGGATACCTTTCGCACGGGTGGGGAGGGGGAGCTCAATTTGACCCCCTGAGATCTCGGAAACTAAGGGAGCTAGATACACCAAATTTACAGAATGTGTTAACCTGTACGTGAACTCTCTTAGGTCAAAATTTGAGCTTCCTAGATCATGACCTTCGGATCAAATTAGGTCACACATGGTCAAGTTCCAGACTGGTCTCCAAAGGGCTCCTTAAACCTAGGCAACTGTTCTAAGAAATATGTCACACGCTCAGTTCAGGTCAGTGACTTCGTCTGACCTTTTAACACGTGCCCGGGCGGCCGGTTGGATGCCCCTCGCTCGGGTAAATGGGTCAATTTGACCCCTCCCTGAGATCTCGGGAACTAAGAGCTAGAGAGACCAAATTCACAGGGTGTGTTGACCTGTATGTGAACTCACTTAGGTCAGAGTTTGAAGTTCCCAAGTCATGACCTTCGGGTCAGATAAGGTCAAACAAAGTCAAATTCCAGATTGGTCTCCAAAGGGCCCCTAAGACCTAGGCAACTGTTCTGAGGAAATGTCACACACTCAGATAAAGTCAGTGACCTTTTTGACCTTTCAAAGGTCCTGATGACCAAAATGATGTAAGACTGTTTTGAATTTTACATTTGGATAAACGACAAAGATTACGCTAGGCAGCATGTCCCTAAAGCAAAATGTTGACCTTGGTCGTTTTAGGTCAGTGACCTATTCTGACTTCTAAGAAGTTCATGGAAGGTATATAATGTGGTTCCTGCTATCAATATATTCGAAATGAGCACCAGAAACCAGCCCAAACAGCAAGCCCGAGAGTAATAAAACAGGTTGGCTTTGACCTTGGTCTGACCTTCATACCTGACCCTAAGTCAATGCTATTTGTTTATTCAATTGTTGTATTACCTAAGAAAGAATCTCGGAGATGTATGGCTTCGTCTAGCACCCCACTGTCTGATGGGATTGAATGATTCCCTAGAACGTGCCTTCTCTGAAACCAGGGCTTGACTTTGACCTGCCATAGGTCAGCGATCTTACAGGGTACATCTAAATTTATGTCAGACGATCCGCTACTCAATTGCCTACAGCTACGCAAAATTTGGCGCGGCGTAGCCACGCCATTCGGAAACCATTCCGGGAAAACCCTCGGGGGAGATAATTTGATCCCCCGATCCGAGCGCGTGTTAATCTTAAAATCGCACAGATGAAATAAACACACGGACTACCTTCTAAGTACGCGGATCGTCATTTTCGTCCGCCCACTGTTCACTGGTAGGTGTGAGCTGAGATACCATCGCCGCGGGGCATATCGAGCCTGCAACGCCGGGCGTCGGGGTTTTTGTTGCGAGGATTTGCGAGCACCATGTTCAAAACAATGAACCCAATTTTTTCACCAAAGGATTATGAATGAATGACGAAATTTCCAGACAGACATAGGCCAGCCATGCTAAGACAAATGCTTGAGCGATTTCGATCCACAATCTACGTTCAAGGGGCCCCATACCCCTGCAGAGCCCATATCAAAATTCTGGTAAAAGCCCTGAGTCCCATCGGTTTCGAAAGGGTCCACTGAACCAATGCAAAATGAGGAGCGCTGACGATTTATTCCCAGCTGTCGTCTAACGCCTGATGCCTTCAGTTAAGTGACTTCAAAATTCAAACAGGATTTACCTTGCAGTGCTTTCTGGCTTCTGTTTCAGTTAAAAAATATAACAGTAATAATAAAAGAATAAAAGTAGTTCCCTTCATTAACAAGTACGCCATATCCGGCGATTTTTTACTGTCGTTCGGGGGGGGGGGGGGTAGGCTTTTACCATCATGATACAGCTCAAGTTTCTCACTTGGCTGTCCCATCAAACCGGCCACGGCAGTCCATCCGCTAATAATTGTGAGACTGCTTCGTTCGTGCCGGATCCTTTCTTTGGGAGTCAGGCGTGCTCAGGCTGACTGGCAGGTTTGGTTTGTTTTAGATATAGTATTGAATGGCTTTATTGGTTCCTCCCATCTTTTAGAATGTATCCACATTGTTTATTCATGTGCCAGCTAGATTAGCTATGAAAATAACGCTGACTTTTTATGTACCATTAGGAAAGGTCAACGAGGCTGCGAAGCCTTCTTTGTAAGAGCACTTGGAACTCTTACAGAATTCTGTCTTTGCATCATCTGCGGTAGTCGATGTTGATCTCTATAGCCATGCGACACTATGGGGGTGGTGGTGGGCGGGGGGGGGGGGAGGGTGGAGGATGCCGCCACTTACGCCTATCGTTGCCGATTAACCAGAAAGTGTATTTTTTCTTGGACATATACTGTTTGAAAATGACTTGATGCAATGCCATTTTTCCTGATCAGTAACCAGGAAGTATCAGTTTTGTTAGATATATACTGTTCCAGAGTGACTTAATTCAATTTTTTCTTGCGCCTTGTATTTACACTTTAAACACACGCTGATATCTACAATATGTTGGCAATTCTACCCAGAGGTGTAGTTTCCTATTCAGTCGAGGGCTCCAGCTTCCGCATCTTGAGCTTCACCACCAAGTTTTGGAAAAAAGTGGGCCATATCCGGGGAGAGATTCGATTGTTTACGTACTTTGGGGGTAAGTTTTGCCACTGCTCAGGCTCCCCTCAACTCATGTTACGAACTGTATCCCTGACATCATCGCAGTAAGCACACATATTGCTTCGATTTTGATGATCGCATCCCACAAATCACGAGTGATCCTAAAAATGCTGTTAAACACACACAGACATCGACTGCATTTTCCGACCGTAGTCGCACTGGAAAACGCGGAAAAAAATCCAAACCGCCAAAATTTACATTCGTTTCTCCTCTTGAAGGCTATGACCCGATAGTATGTAGCTCAGCTATCAATATGAGTCGCATTCACATCCGCTTGAAGGAAAGCTTGTCCTGAAAATATCATCACTGCCACCATATTACGCCACTTGGCACAGTTTGCTGCAACCGACCTGTGTGCCATCGATCTGACTTCCGATCGCAGGCATTTTCTCTGGAATAAGTATATAATGTCACCACTCACTGGATATCACATGATCCTGCCAGGCCGCCAACGGTGTTCATTTGGCAATAAACCGCTCGATGTGTCATTACATGTCTCATTTAGAACCAATGGTGCGGAAACGTCCAGGAATCGCAGAATGTCTTTGGTTTTGTTATAGGTATGTTATGTGACGTATCAAATCACTGTTCCGATGCGATAAGGGAGAATGGATTGTTCATAGCGCGAGCTAAATTTCGAGCACGATGTAGCGAGTAACATGCCTGTTGTGGACATTGCCAGATTCGCCTACATTGCAGACATCTGCTCAGGTCCCACCCTCACCACACGGGCTTCCTCTGTGCTAACCGCGCGACTGAAAATGACGAAGTTTGATAGCCAACATTTAACACCTCAAGCGGCCACAACGACGAAATCGACATTGAGTCCGTTCACCCGCGTACGACCAGGAAATTGACCTTCCCCCACAAGTTTTGGAGCTTGGATCTGAAACAAACGCTCGCAGCAACACCAAATTAGCAGTACTTTTTCGTCTATCAATGCGGTGTCGTTTGTGCAAAGTTAAAGGCTTGATCTGCCAAGGTCAGTGACCTAGGTCATGGCAAAGAGATCAATATCTAAAAACTTTGGCCACGCATTACTTTTTGTGCGCTATTTGACATCGCTTAAACTGTCTATAGTAAGAAGACATGGTGCTACCATTATTTCAGATTTTTTTCGAAAAGGTGTGGTCCTAAGGTGAGGTGAAGTTTTGTAATTTTTGCAAATAATGCAAATTTGCACGTATGTTGTGCGGTTTTGGTGTTTGTTGACTAGATAATACTAACTAAGAGTAGTAACCCACACGCGCAACTATCGTATGAACAGAATACACATGACATTGGCCTAGGTCACGATTGTAGGGATACCTTCTGCAAAACACATGCTGAGCTCAAAATGGGCAGCATTTTTTAGATGATTGGGCACAAAATTTGAATATTCCTCTGAAAATATGTGATATCATTCTAATGCACAATGAATTATCAATAGGGCACGTGGGAAAATACAAGGTCATATGAGGTTATCCAAGGTCAGTGACACATGCTGTTAATAGCGGCGAGGCCAGACGAACGAGTGTGACGCCCTTAACCACCTCTATATCGTGCTTGTAACGCTGATGTATAATTTCATATACCAACGTGCATGTTCTCATGTTGTTTTGAAACATTCTCAAGTATCGAAGGGCTGTGCATGATGTATACAAAAACTACGCGGTCTTCGCCGGCATTTAGACTCAATGGCGGGGACTGTTCAAGTGCCAGGCTGGCGTGGTGTTACTGACCTCATACCGGTGGTGACAGCCCCGCTGTGCTGAGGGTCCGTAAACTATCGGGCTCCGGCCACTTGTGCGACAGCAGCGAGCGCCCTCGATCTGCCATCTCCTCGTCTGGCGGTGGCACGTAGAGCTTTTCCGTATCGCGCGGCGTCATCTTAGAGACGACTGCCGCCGAGCATAACCGCTTCTCGCACCCGCAGGGAGGCCGCCCCAGACTGGACGAGATGGACGGCCCCGTTGTGTAATCGTGGCTTGCTTGCCTCTATGTAACGTTGCGCACTTACCGTTGTGTAACTTGTTTTGACGATTCAGATGTAGGTTTCGATTGATGGTTTTGTTTTAACGAAGTCATGTGACGACGGGATGGTTGATGTAGGCGATGGTGGTCGCGTTGCTGTCATGGTTCAATATCGCATTCATACCACCATTGTGATTATACCGAATCGAGCAATGCGCCACTTTGTTGGAATTATTCGTGACTAAATATGAATATGAACGCGCACTTTCTGTTCCGAGACCAGCACACTGGCAACCGACACAAATGATACGCAGCATCGAACACAAAAGATCTAAACGTCATATTCAAGGGAATGCTCAAAAAGCACCATTGACGCCGTGAAAGCTTCCAGCATCATGCCCAGAAGGTCTTACAAGTTGGCAGAAGCGAAGTTAAGAATATCCTCAGGTGAACTCCTAAGCGTCTCCCTCCCCGCCCGGCGGATGTAACCTAACCAGGTTTTTGCACACACACATATCATCAATACGCTGATATGCCGCCGCGGCAGGCCGCGCGTGACAGCGCGATACCGCAGCGACGCGCGTCTCCCTGGCGGTGTGTAACGAGCGGCAGCCGGTGTCAGATGGGGGCCAATCAGCGGCGGCGTGGCCGGAGCCAAGCTCATGACACCGCCCCGCGGGACGCCGCCGGCCGGCCAGCGGGTCACGTCACCACTCGTTCCGGAGCGCCCCGGCCGGCGCCGTCAACCTGGGCACCCGCGATCTCGGGCGATCAATGGGGTTAGGGCGATCAATGCGCAATGCTAGCGGCCGGCCCGGGCCGAGGCGTGAGTCGACAGCCGGTGGGCGGCTGCCGAATCGACGGCCAGCTCGATGAGCTGACAGTTGGTGGGCGAACGCCGAATCTACGGCCGGTTCAGGTAGCGGTGTGGCGGGCCGGTTACCGGTAGCCACACCGGGCGGTGGACTGCTAGCCCGGGGCAGTGTGGCAGCGCGGTCGCCGGCAGCCACACCGAGCGATGGACGGCTGCTGCACAGGGTGGCAGCAGCTGGGCGATAACGCCGGCCGCCACGTGCCTCCTGGGGACCGTCAGGGACAGGGGCTCGGCCGTCTGACTGGCGCGAGCCGGCTGGGTTCATTATACGTCACTACCGCCGTCCAAACCACGTCCTGTGCTGCTTTCAGATCACGGAGGCGCTGTCTTTCCTGCACTATTCAGCACACATTCTGCACAGCAACGTGTGCCCCAGCAGCATATTCGTCACGAAGAGGGGCACCTGGAAGCTCGGTGGTCTGGAGTTCTCAGGTGAGGACGGTGTCGGCGTTCGCGAGAAGGGAGGAGCGCGTGGCAGCGGGAAACAGTTAGTCGCCAAACCGGCTGCCGAGCAGGCACCACGACGGTCAGCGTACGCGCATCAGAGCTCGGGGCGCGGCACCTCGTCGCTGCCGTTGAGACCGGCAGTCGGCGCGGACGCCCGGGGCTGCCGTCGGCTGCAGCCGCCCCGGGCGCTGCGCCGACGCGACGCGCAACAGGTTTGCCTCGGCCGATGTTTGCGCTACATGCGGCCGCGCCGTCGGCTCGTCGACGCAACAGGTCCGCCGGCTCGGAGCGGCCCGGCAGCGCGAGCCGACACTGCGCGGCGCCGCGGCCGGCCCCGCCAATCGATGCTTCCCGTTGGGAGAGCGATGGGGCTTTTGATAAACGGCGGCGGCACAAGTTAGTCCAGAAACCACGGTCACGGCACGGTGGCAGCGCCAACCCGACTGCTGTATGCGATGGTGGAGCGGCGCCTGATCGGCGTGCTTCGTGTGGCTCTGGTTCAGGGCGTGTGAACCGTTGTGCTTTGCGTCCGATAATTGCCTGTTTACACGGTCGTTTTTATTTGGTGCGCGAGTCGGACAGACGTCGGTTGAGCGTTACCAATGGTGACGTAATGAAAAGGGTGAAGTCCTCCACGCACTGCACCGGCCTTTATGTGATATGTATTCTTTGCAGAGAAAATTGGCGAACAAGACGGCACGGAGAGCATCCATTGTCAAGCGTGGTCGTCTCGAATTCCTAAAATGGCGCAGCCTGATTTGGATTTCATCGGTAAGTTCCATAATCAGGTTGTGAGTTTCATACCATGCGTGTCTGCTCTGTTGCACGCATGGATTGTACTTGCCTCAAACACACAATTGGTCGGCACCAATTCAGCGAGATCAATTCTTGCTAACACAATGTAAACTTGACCAACAAACAACTTCAGCCTTAAGCCCAAAGTGGCCGCGTCGTCCTGGCGGGACGCCACGCTCTGGTGTGGACATGTAACACGGTCAAAGGCTGAATGCGGCGCGCCATCGCCAGGCATGCGAGTTGGAATAGCCTGTTTCCCAGAATAGCCTCTCCAGGCGATATCCGTCCGAAGCCGAGCCATTACGGACGGCTTATATCGGCAGGCGACACTGAGCTGTGCGCAGTTGTTCAGGCCTGAGCCCGGGCGAGTGAATGCAAGGCACAACCCAGGCCACGGGCACAGGACGCCCGGAGACTGGGGGCTGGCAAAGTCCGTGTAACGGGAAGGTTTTGATGGGCAGGTGCCTACGTTCTCTCGATTGCGGTATAGGGTGGTGTAGCCGCTGTCACACGGGCTGCACTGTGTTCTCGTCTTGGTGTTGGGGACGCGACATGAGCCCGTGTGGGCTAGAGTCCGAGTCCACTCTGGATCGAGGTCGGCTCGGGCACCATGGGCGGAGCGCTCTCGTGTCTGGCACCGTTTCTGATGCCTGGGGCTCGGACCCATCCGACCTAGTGCAGGTGGATGCGCACAAGCTCGCGCTAAGTTCGCACAGGAGTGCCCCCGTCCGTGATGCCCTCTTCCCACTGCTCCGCGAGTAGGGGGCATCGCGCTCACGTAGCCGCGAGTGCACCCGTTCTGGTCGGACGGGGAGCCGCGGCGTCGCCGGCGCCGTCGCCGAGCTCAGGGAACCGGAGCTGCCGCATCGCAGGCTGACGTGGACGCACTGCACGTGCTTGAGTGGGCCATCTGTTTGGCCAACGCCGGCCCGCAACTTCCGTCGGTGCTCGACAGCCCCCGCTGCTTGCTCCCTAGTGGTGCTGCCCGGCTAGCGCACGCTTTATTGCCAATCATCTCTGACGTCGGTAGCTCAAGTTGCACTCGAGCAGGGCCTGATCCGTCTGGCCGCTCTGGCGTTGGTCAGCGAGCGTGGCAGCGAGGCGATATTTGGCACGGGAACGGACAGACCGGAGGTGGATAGCGGTGTTATCATACTCAGTGTTCGCAACCGACGGGCAACAGCGGAAGCCAGGATCAGGCGGTCATCGTGGCACTGGGAGCTGGAACCGGGTCAGGCGCACACGCGCCTCCATGCGCCCCCGGAACGCACACGCACTCGCGCACACGCACATACACACGCACACAAATACGCATGCACGCCCGCTCGCACGCACACGCGCACGCGTGGTTGACGTGTTCACACGTGCCGTGTCCAGGCGTCAACATATGCCCGAAAAAGTGAGATGATTCCAAACTTCATTAGCATGGTAGCTGGCTGTTGGTGTGCCGTGTGGAAAGCATTCAACGCTCAGTATCATTGTCGTCAATAATTGCTTTCCTGCAGTCTGCGCTGTCGTAAGGCCTGTGCTGACTGTGACCACACCAATGGTAACCATCTGTGCGTGGAAAGTTGACAACTCCATGTATTGGCCCCCAATTGGACGGTGATGACCTTGCTGCGGAATTTTCAGTCTAATAGTGCAGCCTCGGCAAAATTCGCTTAAAGCCGTGTTCTGTTTTGGTTCCCAATGCATCAATCACAAACTCGACGTGTTTTATAGTCAGCGAACCCGTGGTTTTCGCGCCATTGAGCACGATGCGCCGCGCGCAAAAGCGCTGGCGAACGCGCGCGCGACGCCAGCAGCCGCTTCCGCAGAAGTCAGATCGTGTTGTCCTGCATTCCGATGCCGTACTTGGGCTGGACTGATCTTAGTAGCCATCAGACTTTCTGGCGGCATTTGTGACGTCTGTATTTCACATTTAAGCTGATATGCAGAGGTCGTTGGACACGAAACACGTTCAACGCGTGATCAATGCACGTCATCGCTAGGGTTGAAGCAAGCTACCGACTTACATGATGTGATCGGTGACAAGAATGGAAACTTTTGCGACGTATTGGGTGAAAAAATTGCGAAAAAGGAGAGAAATTATGATACACCATTCCAGTTAGGTGAAGCTGAAAGCTTAGCACTGGTCTGAACTTGCTAACGCTTGCAGCGTGTGCAGTGCACATGTCAACACATTGTGTTTCGCTGTATGGGCAAGTCGAGACACAAAATGCTTCAAAGAAGCTGAAATCAGGACAGCATTTAGCAGGCGACGGAACTAAACTACCAACTTTACCATGTCATTGGCATCGTATAGTTGGTAGTAAAATTCATGACCAATGGTGAAACTGACCAATGGTGACACGGTATTTTTCCAATGTCCTTCAGATCAGTGCTTTTGACGGACTGTTTTCAGTCAAGATTCGCTTCACGTATTTAACAGTACCACGTACCAAAATAGCTGGGCTTATTAATGGCCGTACGAGTCATAGCTGGCCTCAGCATCTTGCAACCAACATGATCAGTCTGCTACGCGGCGTTTTAAATCATCGTGCCACTTGAGGCAAATGGTTTGGAATGGTCGCCACACAGTTATGAATTGGGCTCAGTACAAGGCTGTGGGCTGCCGTTGGCTGTGCTCGTGTCGTGAGGAGCCCACTGGCTTACAGGACGTAACTAATTGTCAGTTCCTCTAGGACGCCGTGCAAATTGTCCAAGGATTGTCATGGATGGCGTCTCTGTTAGAAGCGTTAGAACGCACAGCTAATCTAGGAGGCTCCTTGTTTGAGGGTACTCAAGCTGGAGTCCCGGTCTGCGATGTTGAGAGGTGGTCAGCCCACGCGCGCTGTAGCTATAACAATATGTACCATCTTAGCCTGCTGAGCTACCGTGCACCACTCCTGTAGACCAAGCCCGATCTGGCGCTGTTATCTGATGTGCTATTTCATGTCCACCTACAAGATTACATGCAACCTTGATGTTCGTGCTGCGTACAGGTCTAAGACGGGCGGCTGCTGTTGTCTTGGGCTAAAAGGAGCATTCTACTTCTTGTACTTTTTTGCTTATTCTTACACCAGACGCGCACGTCTCGATCAGTAATGCCAGTTTTGTCGAAATTCTTCCCAATAGTCCAGAATTTTTATTTGAAATAGCCGACCCTTCGGATGAAATCTTGTTTAACTCCCCGCTCACCACTATGACAGCAATACCTTTAATTGGCCTTCCTTTTTCCGAAGTGTTCTAGTTTTTTATTGTGTTTGTTCAAAGTGTTCTTGTTCCATAACGTTTACCAGACACTCATATGTACAAATGTTTGTGTACTTAATACCACGAAAGCTTGAGACACTCTGATTAGACATAAGACACACGCGAACATGAAGCCATTATCCCACGAATTCAACAAAATATTGTACTATGGCTTTTATTTCTCCCCTATGGTGTTTACCACGAAATAAAAGAAACCTTTTTTATGGCGTTTATCACAGTGGCTGTTTTCGATGTGTGCTTTGGCTTTGGAATGGGAGTACCACATGATCCATGGGACAGTGCTGGCTCAAATTTCAACCAACCAGCTTCTTAGCCAAAGTACAGGCCGTTGCATGCTGGGTCAATCACAAACGTTCTAGTATTCGCACCAGTAGAGGCACGGTAGTTGTCTTGACGACGATGGTCGCGACTAAAGGGAAGAAAGGTAGTACTCATGCAAAGCGATGGAAACGTAATTTTGAAAATAAAATGATTAAAATTGTCATGCTATTATGTCTCGACAACGCTGCAGTGACACCACGCATCGCTGTTATTGGACGTAATTGGTCCTAAGGTTTCGCTAGTGTGTTTTTTAAATATGCTCCAAAGACGGAACAGTCCCTTCAAGCCCCGGTTAGCAAGAAGAGTGATGTCATAGGATATTTTGCGAACTGTTCCGTTTTTGCGAACTGTTCCGGTGCAATTATGGATTGATACCTGGCGGGTGGCGAGAATGGCCGTGGAGCTGGCTCTGGTGAGGCCGTCAGCTGCGCTGCATCTTACGGGAGCAACGGCCACACTGGCTCTGGTGGGCCCAGGGGCTGAGCTGTCTACGGAGTGAGTGGTCGTTTCATTGGCTTCGGTAAGGCCAGCCTTCGATTCTCTTATCCGGCTGATAACTAGCTGGAGGTTTCTTCCCACGGGTGGCTGCGGCCAGCCGGTTTTCGGGTCGGCGGCCGGCTGCTGACCGGCTCGCCGATTATATGACCAGGTCCGGGTGTCATGAAGAGAAACTGCAAATGTTGCAAGCTTTGGTTTGCGTTGCATAAGCTCCTAGCATGTTACATGAAATAAACATACCCTAGTCCAACCAACTCGCAATATTCATCAGTCCCTTAAAAATCGAAAGGTCAAGCAAATCGGCTTACCTCCAGATCGTGTGTCCGCACATCCTCAGAGCGTCCCATATTTCGTACTCTCGTTTCAAGAATCTAATCTCTGACGGTAAGCAGCTAAGGCTGGGTCTAAAAATAGTTTTCTGTTGGGTGTGGAGTCGAACTGCGGACGATGTTCCCACGTTTCATTTTAAGTTGTTGAATAAATTAAAATGCATTTCAAACTCCAATAACAAAGCCGAATTCCCAAGATCCTGGTATACTCAACGAGGCATAATAACTCCCGGGAAATGTTTCAAGGTCTTGTCAGACAGTGTCACTTACCAAACAGAAATCGACACCTGATTTGCTGGCGCCACACACGTTCATTATCAAGCAAACCCGTCGCAATCGTGCATGTGGGCTCGGTTTAGGTGTTTTGCACAATTCCATCTTGTCGAGCACATTTCAGACAAAGGCACTGCTCGGGATGTGCTTGCCTGCTTGCAATGAGCAGGATGCCGCGTCATGCCTCCCGCCGAGGGACCAACCAGAACGAAGGATGCCATCCATCACTTAGTTCGAGGGGTAGTACGCGACAGACGAAGTGAAATCGGCGCAACAACTTCAAAATAACACGGAACTGTTTCCTTTGGGAAGTTCAGAACCTGAGCCGAGTGAAGACGTTGCATATTAGCAAGGGATTTTGACCCTACCACTGATAAACATCAACCACACATGTGAACAAAAACGGAAACACGTTACGCAGGTCTGAATGGGACATTTCTGCTAACTTGATGCGGCTCCTCGGAACCCTCCCAGACGCGTGCACATTGCATGTCACTCAAACTGCAAGCACTCAAGCACGCCTCAAAACGGGTCGAAACTCTCTGATTTAGTGGCATTCGATGTTTACGGTCGCATTGCCCGCACTGCGATGTTAAGCGCACTGAAAAGGCGTTTCCTTGGACTGGTATGGCTTCCATTCGTACCCGCGACTTGACACTTGCTTCTGTCAGCGATATGCTTGAAGTCAATCAATGAACAGCTGTGCACCTATAGCGTCCTTGGGATGCCAGTTATGAACGTTTTCGAATAAGTCGGTTTAAATGTTATTGGTAAAATGAATAAATGTCATGGACATTGATTTGCCAATGTCGTGCAATGTATTGACATGCATCCCGTTTCGAGTTTACAATCAGACGTGACCAGTAGTGTCATGTTTCAATCACTTCCACCGAAAACATGCAATTTTACACGGACATGATGTTTGTGTTAAACGCGACAAGCATAAAATCGTTATACTGTAGCTCGCATTAAATTTAGGTTGGTTATTTGAAGTGTTTGCACCATATTAGATAAGCACCGCTTTGTCAGCATTAAAAAAGTAATACAGTCGGTGGATGCACGAGGAACTGAAACCGCATACAATTGAGATGCTCTTAACTCCCTGGGCTGCGACAGCAAAATATTTATATCCTTGGAGAAGACAAAATAATAAAGCATAGCTAACGTACGGCAAGCGTTTCTCCATATCTAACGCAGCGTGTGGAATTGCAATTAACACTTAACTGTGCAACAGCAACTGTACTGCTACTCTGAACGCGTATATTCAAAACTTTTTAAAGGTTTTGTCCCACTTTTGGGACATATTTCAAAGACATGCTCTAGTGAAACCTCAGAACTAGTTACGGCTAATAAAAGCAGCGGATAGTTGCACCGTGGCACCGTCAAGACACAATAAAGATATCAATTTAACTTATATTCCTGCTCAAATTATGCTGTCAGCGCTTTGTAGCATCACTATGCTTCTTCCCCACAGTCGCAACCACCGTCGTCATGACAACCACCGTGCGCATCATTACTAGTGCAAATACAATAATGTTAATGATTAGCCTAGCGGACACAGGCCGATTACAGAGAAGCGCCTTGGTTGAAGGTTGTACTAGTGCGTCGCAAGGGTCATGTGGTACTCCCATTCAGAAAGACAAAAGTGCGCTTCCAAAGTAACCACTGCGGTGAACGCTGTGAGGTAGAAAGCAAAGCCATGGTATAGCGTTTCGTTGAATTCACGGTATAATAACTTCGTGTCCGCATGTATTTTTGTCTAAACAGAGCGTTCCAAGCTTTCGTAACATGTATTACATGGACATTTGACACATCGTTGCGTCGCAAACATTACAGAACACACACGTTGGAAAAAAGCAAGGCAGATGAAATATATTACTTTCATTGTGGTGAGCACGGAGTCAAATAATAGTTCTCCCGAACGATCGGCTACTTCAAATCGAAATTCTAAGATATTTACAAGGAATTTGAGAGGATTGGTATTGTTCATCTAATCGTACACGTCTGATGTAACAAGTTCAGTACAAAAATTGGATGTTCCCTTTAAGCCAAACCTATTATTGACTTGCCTGGTACTGTTCACATACCCGCAATTTGAGGCTAGGGAAAATGATGCAATCCGGTTTGACTCAATACCGCAGTTGAAAAGTCTTCAAGGAAGTATTCCATTTTTGTATGAGGTTTTGAACCGAAACTCCCATCTTGAAGATCATTCGGTGCAGTTCACAGCTCTGCCCTTCTGAAGATCTGCACCCCTGTAGTTTTTTAGTTACGCGCCGGCGGGGATGTGGAGACTATTTCGTATAGGCTTTTCCAAAGTCACCCAGGTATTCATGACGCCAAAATAACGCCATTCAAACCCTGCCACTTTATTAGTCATGCGGCGATCAACGCCAAGGAGAATAAAATTGTCGAGTCATTCATATCTGGCGTTCGGGAGCTCGATTCCCAGATACAACGGCCGTCAACTGACTCTTAATCAATGTTGCGCAAAGCACGATGGCGTTTCCAAACAATGGCATCTTGAGGAACATATTTACTAAACAGGGAAATGACGCCGCCTAGAGCAATCTTTTCCACTTCAAGTTATGTCATAGTCACAAGTGAGCTTACTTCATCACACCTGATGCTTGCTTCAATATCTCCAAAAGCGATCATTCCGTTCGACAGCGACCCAACACATCCTGTGTTTAGCTGCTCGCGCCGCGACTTCTGAGCCCAGCGGCCCGGCCAGACACTAGCCACCATCACGGCGCCACTGAAAGCCTGTCACCGCAGCCTGGGCCGGGCTGGGGCGAGCCGAGCCTGGGTCCAATGGAGCGCCGGATGTAATAAGAGACGCAGCGCCCGGCCGGCCGTCAGCAGCCCAAAGTAGCCGCGCGTTATTGAGACATACCGTGCCGGCGGCCAACAGGTATGTACCGCCGGCTGTTATTGATTATCGGCGCGCTGCTCTCGACCGCGGCGGCCGCGGCGCGCACAAACAGCCGCGTCACGCATCGCCGCCGCGCCGCCGGCGCTCCTGCGGGCCACCCAGCGGCGGGCGGCCGTCGCGCCGGAGGGCATGTTGCTCACCACGGCCTGCCGACGCTGACGGGCGGATAAGCGGATAACTGGGAAGCCGGCACTCTGAACGCATCTGCCAGTTGAGTCGTGGCGCCCGTGGGAACGGCGCTCCCAACTGCATCTGGAGTGCCAATTACGGCATAAGCGTTTGCGAGGCTAGCAGTTCGAGCTGCCATCGGTTTCGGGTTTTCGTTGACTGAGTTCACTGAGGCGAACATATATCGCAGGAGATGCCCGCTTTAGCTCAATGTTGGGCTCGAAACGAATATAACGGAGAATACGTTTGCTTCTAGATGGACGCCTGACAAACATGTGTGCATGACCGGCACGCCTGTCAACCCTTGGCCCTCTCAGACCCGCAGGTAGCGGCCCCCAAATGTGGCGAGTTTTAGCTTCAAGACGATGCCCTGAAGCAAACGTTTACAAATTCCTGGGCCCGCGACAGGTGTCATGAGAAGAGTTTGCCGCGGTCTCAGACACCTCTCCGGTCCGACACTGGCCCACTGACATTGACACTGCACTGCCCACTGGCCCACCGCACGGGCACTGGCAATCTGGGCCTAGCCCGCATCCGTTCATTTACACGGCGTGGAGGCCTACGCCCTGCCCGGATCGTCAGATAACACAATACTTAGTGTGCAGGTTCTCCTGGGATGTAGATATGTCTACCACTCCTATACTTCCCCCAAAATATCTTGTTAGCTACTTTTTCATATTGACTCTTACGCTGTCCGCAACGCGACATTATACTGGACTATGAATGTTCTACGGGTGTGTATCTACGGAACAGTGTTTCCTTTGATATTATCGATCAAAGTGCAAGCGACGGCGCACGGGTTAACGCGTAAGAAACCCATTACCGCTATGCAGAGTCGCATGCAGTATTTCACAATGGAACAGGGGACACAACTCATTTTTTTCGATGAAAACCAAATTAAGAGCATCCTGGGCGTACGACATTTCTTATGCGGCCTGCAACAACATTGTATGGTCTTGATCTTATGCTGGAGTTTACTGGAGTTTCTCGATGACAACATACAGTCACGCACATATAAATGCATGTCATTAAAATGATAAGGATAAGGCACGTGTCTCCGGGGAGTACGATGTGCGCACCCTGCCTCTATTTTTTACAGCCGGAGCATAGACATGCAATAATGGACATTCAAGTCATTACCAACACAAAAATCAAAGCATGAAGCACAACTGGAGTGTCACAAGTCCGTATGACCATGCTGAGCGGTTTAAAAAGGCAGCTTCTGAGTTCCTGTCCTGAAACGGGCTAAAGGCTTTATGAACCCAGCTGCGAAGAAAATGTAGCTCCCTCACGACAACGCCTGTCGTCCCATAATCCCCCTCATTCAATCTGACATCCTGTACGTCTCATTACGTGCGCCACCTGGTTTCGCAGAATCTAATTTACTGGTCTGGTAACGGTTCTAATCAAGACAGCATATCACCGTAAATACACCGTGTTAATCATGCTAATGGCCGGAGGTCACGTGGCCGTGTCCGGCGACCCAGCCGCCATAGGTCGCGCTCGGCGGAGGGACGCGCCGGGTCACGCACAGGCAAACACGATACACGGGTTTGCGGATGTTGGTTTTGCAAGCAAATCTCCTGATGCTGTCTGGACACCGCAAGCACAGGAATAGCCGGGACGCTATCAAAGATGTTGTCCTGACAAATAATCTTCTTTGGGCGAGGGGGTCTGGCGCCTTTTGGCTGTCCAATTGCTGCTTTGGGCGTCAGCTATGACGGCTATTGGCCTGCAGTGCTGCAGCAGTCACTATTGTTTCTTGGTCCCGGGCGCGGGATGGATTTCTGTGACTGTCTCGATGTCGGCTGCCGGCGTGGTTACTGTAGCGGCATTGATCTCGGTCGGTGGCGTACCTGTGTTAGCTGTACTGTAATGGATGTAAAGTTCGTGCAAGTGTTGCGGACTTGATCTCGGTCGCTGGCGTACCTGTTTTAGCTGTACTGTAATGGATGTAAAGTTCGTGCAAGTGTAGCGGACTTGATCCTCAGTGTCGTGGTCGATGCGTTAAAGGCGACATACTCCCTTTAATGATCCCGATATTTCCAATCGCCTGCAGTTTGATCAGCCCGTAAAATTCGCCAGTTGCTTCCGACTCAGTATGTGCCGTTTCTCTTACATTTCAACGCGCAATGAATGGAAGTAGGAAGCCATCGATTCAATCGTTGCTAGGGTATTCGTTTTTGCGATGAATACATGCATGAAAACTGAACCTGCCGGCTGCAGGTCAAAACACACCGCGAGCGTGTGTCCGTTTCACTTCAAGAACTGGGCGAAAGCAAGTGCAGGTCATTAATCAGTGGCATTTGGACGTCACGATAATGTGAAATTGAAGTATTGAAGCTGTGGAAGATGAGTCAATAATTTGGAAATGGATGCATGCCTCCACCTGTTTTGTCAATAAGCGACATAACCCGCGAAAAAAAACGACGAAACCGGGGAAAGCCGTCTCGACCGCTAACCGTTTTTGTGCACGTGACAGGTAGCGCGTGCAGACACAGATTTGGCACCAGGTGGTTCTCACTCAGAGCTCAGTACGATTAAAATGTGTTTAATTCTGGTCGCACCTCCCCGTTGTTACCGTGATGTGGTAACGGTTTCGACCGTGTCGCCGCCCGTTTCGCTCCAGTCACGTTTCCATGCCGTCTGTGCAAAACCAATGGGTTAAAGGGAAATGTCTCAGCTAATTGCGCTCAGTTCGAGCGTCGGGGACTCGCGTGTTGCGATGGCCGGCGTGTTTTTATTGGCGTGCTCTGAAACGGTCCAGGAGATACCATCACTATTCGCATGATATTAACTCCTGCATGCTAAATTTTTAGATCCGGGTCAGGGTGGACACACCCCACCCAGCAGTTCGTTTGTGGACGCAGGGTTTCCTCGTCAAATGTGACAAATGTGTGCCATTTTCAGCGCCAGAAATCCAGACAACATCTCAGTGCACGCTGCTCAGTGACCTCTTCTCCCTGGGCATGGTCATCTGCGCCGTCTTCAACAACGGCAAGTCGCTGATCGAGGCCAACCATAGCAACACTACTTACATGAAACAGTTCGAAGTGGTAAGTGCAAGGAGGGATCTTGACATAGGAAACAGTATGGGTGACAAGTTCACTTCTCACATTTCGGAGGCTTATCTCATCGTCGAAACAATGCAAATGTCACAATAAATAAGTTTTTAGTTCTCAAGGATGAAAATTGTACATCGATATTTTAAGAACATATTTTAGTGCGGAGATGACAACATTTCCATCGTTACTTGAATGCATTTCGAAAACACATAGTCGCAATCACATGCTCAGTAGCCGCGCGCACACCACCCGATAAATCAAGAGTTGTGCAAGAATGTTTTTGTTTGTTTGGGGCTGGTTATAATTCGTTAATAAATGCACTTTCCCAAATTTGAAGGCGTGTTCTGTTATTACGTGTCTTACGGATGTCAGTGTTGTTCTTTGGTTGTTGTCGTGTTAATGTCCTGTCATGTTCGTGCTGCGTGTGCTCTGGAGGTACCCCGTCATGAAAGTGCATCATCAGACGTCGTGAGTGCCGTGGTTACGCCAATGTCGTGTATGGGACGGAGTTTGCGGCCTTGGGGATGGCATTTGAATGGATATACTATATTGGTCCATTCAAGCTTGTCGGGATTGTATGAGTTATTTCTCAGAATAAAGTTGGCAATTTTCCTGTCGTAATCATCAATGGTAATGTCTATTATGTGGTCATTCTTGCCTTTTGCGTGTCAAGAGATATTTCCCGGTAGTGCTTCTTGGTCTTGCTTGTGGGCAGATGTGATTTTAATTTTGATAGTGCATCTGGACGGTTGATCGTTTTGCCTTGTCGTGGTGTATTGTCAGAGTGTCTTTTCCTGTGTCGTATTTCGTTGTCAACGTCAGAATTTGAAGAAAAAACTGTTATTCACCAAGATCTTTCTGATTCTCATCAATTCTGAACGAAATCCTGTCCAATCAGAACAATGCTTGTAAGTTACGCATGATTGCTATGCAGTGCACATGTAAGAAATGCATGAATGACGACAATTCTGTGGCGTCGAGGACACGCACTGTCATCATTTAAGCACCGTCCGTGGTGAACCCACCTTCGATATACAGTCCTTCTAAATCGCGTCGTCCATCAACAGGTCCGTCAAGAAAAGGTATTACATTCTAGACACTTAGTTATCCAGTGAATTTTAGGTCGCATCGGCTTGGGATCGATTGGAAATTGGAACGATCGGATCCATTGGATTTTTTTCAGGTATTTTTGAGACGTGTTAATTGGCCTTTGCCGCCAGCCTCCAAAAGGATATAGTCTAGACAGTGACAGTAAATTTCCCTTCTTGTGTCGTCATTTTGTAGTGTCGGCTTCTACGTGCTCCTGAGGAAATAAGCGAATAAAGGTTTAAGAGGTGAACCCATCACGAAACATTCCTTTATGTGGACCGCGAAAGGAACCCCGGCGTACAGGCCATTAGAAATTGTTCAAGAGGGCGCCGTGAGATTTTGAGCCTAGAGGTTTCGGGATTATTACATACTCGGTCAATGATATGATGGGTATGGTTCTTTCAACGAGCACGTTTGTAAATAGGTTTTCAACACCAAGAGAGGTTATCAGATCCCTAGGCTGACGGCAAAATTGCACGATGTCAATAAATTAATCCGCTGACGGTAAGATGTAGGACATGGAATGATATGCAAACAAAACACGTTAGATTTATAGATGGCGACGACTAGGTGGGTGGTTTTATACCAATAATCTGCTATCTAAAAGGGAATGCTCAACCTTTGAAGATATTGAATCAAGCATCAGATGTGATGATATACGCTCACTCGTAACTATTGGTTAACTTCTAAGTAGAAGACGTTGCTCGGTACAACACCATTTTTATGTTTGTTTAACGTGCCATTCAACGCGTCACCGTTTGATAACGTCATTATACCCAGTACAATATTGGATGAGAGCTAATTGGCCACTGTCGTATCTGAAAATCGTGCTCAAGAACACCACATATGAACAAATCGACAAATCGGGATCGTTTGGCGATTCTAGTGCCCCATCTGCTCAGCGTTGGCGTGACGTCACTGGAGCCTTCCCCTCAGCAAACGCTGCGCACGGCCCCGCGCATTGCATGGTCTTCCGAACGGAACCATTGCTCACCCGTCGGTTTCATCCACCTTGGCTATTGCATGCAAACATTCGAGCGGATAACCATTCGTTTTTGTATTTGCGCTGCCGTTGTTGACAAACGTTTTCTTATAAAAAGTGACCTTGGTGTGGATTCCGAAAACTTGACCGGAACTGCAGGTGCACCGTCCGCACTAAGTGTGTCCTATCAGCGATGGTGCCAATACAGGAAGTCAGACTCACGCAGTCAGGATCACCGTTCTCGCGCATTTACCGTCGCCGGTTTTGTATCATCCGCCCGCGGGTGTCAACGGCCTTCGAGCCAGGCCAGCGTGGACGCCAACCCGTCCCGGATCCCGGATCCAGACTTCTCTGCTCCTTACACAGTCTCCTTACCTCAACAGACTCCCTACACAGTTCACCTTTTTAGTTCCAAGAAAGTATAGGTCTAACACAGAGTCCGGTTCGCGCGTCTAAAAAATACCGTTGCCAACCCGTTGGTTCCTACGTCAAAAGCGGCTGGTCTGCCATCGCTCCCATCCGCTATAAGTCCAAAGTAATGCAAACAAAAGTCACTACACCTCTGTCCCCCTCAGTCTCAGAATCCCAACACGATGTTCTTCCCAAACAGCTCCATGCCGACGTAGGAAAACCTCAGCGGATCTGGCTGGAGAGTGGCCAGACCTCCAGACTAGACCGCGCTCCCAGACCAGAGCCAGACCAAGCCTCATGTTCAGTACAGCTACACGACGGCAAGACAACTTAGGCCTCACTACGAGGTACCCACGTCTCCTCGCCCTGTCACAAACTGACTGCGTAGACTCTCTAGCATTTTAGGCACGTCACAGCATCGTGGCAAGCATTAGGTGAGCGCAGAAGTAGCTGCAGCAGTTTATTGAACACTGGATCGTGACCACGCCACCATCACCGTGCGTGGCGTGACGATCCCGCTGGTCGTGTCGCGCAATCTACAGTCGCGCGACGCTGGTCCGTCAGCATCGACCGAACCCAGCGTGATAGAATTGTACCGTATCAGAAGCGGACAGCAGAGACAGTGGAGAACCCACGCCTCTCAGTGAGTAGTTTGAGCGGAGTCGCCGCTCTTTAACATGGATGCAGCATTTGGTCGAGGGAGCAGGCAGCTAAGCCATCAGCTCACCCGAAATCGCTCCATCGAGTTCACCGGCGCTGGGCAACTCCCGCTACCGCCGGCGCACCAGGCGCGATCGTTAGAGCTCAAATTCCAGTCGCTGAGACGCCAAATATCGCCCGCAGCGCAGCGGTCCCACAGCTAGCCAATGCATCACCGCCGGCGAGCCACGCAAGCCAGCGGGACGGCAGTCCAAGCCAGGTGGAAGTCACGCCACGTCGGCACGAATCACATGCGCCAGTCGTGCCACAGATGCCATGGCATACCTCACTTGCAGGCCAATTGAAACGCTGACAAAAACTCTTGCACAGACGGGGTGACGGAGCCGGTGGCGCGGTGCTTGAGGAGCAGGAAGGCTCCAGTGACGTCATCGCCCTATACTGGCCCCCCTGTTTACTGTTAAGTTGAAAGACCGGCATCTCGAAAATACATTTAGGAGCTTGCTAATGCGGAATCAGCGGTCATTTTTAATCACATTTGCCAACATGAAGATATTCTGCCAAGATATACCGTATAAAACTACACGACCAGACAGTTGGGAGGAGGGGTTGCCCAGAAGGTACAGAAAAGAGTGATTCATCAGTTGGAAGAGAAGAAGAATGTCTGCGATGCTTTTAAGGAAAAATATAAAAGCTTTGGAAAAATGCTACAGGTATATTGCCCATAACTTGGACAAGGAAAAATGATGCTTGACCAACTTGACGTGATTAAATGTGACGCTAGGCGTCTTGCCAGAGCTGTCATTTTGAAAACAACCCTCAAAGCTCCCTGGTTGAAACATAGTATTGGCATTACCGCATATATATATATATATATATATATATATGCGGTAATATATATATATATATATATATATATGCATGTATGTATGTAGGTATCAGGCATAAATTAGTATAATAGCGCTCGGAGCATTACCGGAAACTGCAGATGGCCCTAGCGATTTATCTCGCCATCATCTTACTGGAAACGAACAACAGTACTGAATCTTGGACGTGATTGTCATATGTTGTCAAAATGTGGCTATACTGAGAAAAAAGTAGAACCAGAAATTGATCATCACAATATCATGACTTTGAAAAAAAGAAAACAAGGTCACAGTAGACAAGGATCTAAAAATAGCTTTCTGTGAGAGAGCACGAAGAAGCGTGGGAATGACAGGAGAAAGATATTTGCACAATAGCTCAGGACGGCGTTAAAGGGACTTCGTGAAGAAGAAGGCATCATCATTCGGTAAACGGGCAAATTATCACTTAACATGATGCTTGACATGAAAGAAAATAACAACAACCTAACTTATATTTTGAAGGATAAAAAGAAATTCCGTTGCTTCACAAAAGACCCAACAGTGATACTCAAGAGTAAACTTAACAAACTGATCGCTGCTGATAACGCCGCGCTGATGTACACTTTTCCAAGTCAACGGGCGAATTTGCGCCTGCATACGCTTATGGTTTTGTGAAAGCTCACAAAAAAGGCAGTCATCTTCGTCCAATAATTTCACAGATCCCTTCACCAATGTGTAGGAATTGCAAAGTGTCTTAATGGTTTTCTGTCTCCTTATCTTTCCGTGTCCCACAGCTTATTGTTAACGGATGAAGTTATTGAAATCGTGCAATGTTGTCCGCCTAAGAGTCTGACAGCCTCTTGAGATGTTGAAAACTTATTTACAAACGCGCTCATTGACAGAACCATATTCATGATTCTCCGCCGCGTATACAATAATCCTAAAATTTCTCCCCTCAAATATCACGGTGCATTCTTGAACAATTACTATAGACCTGTGCGCTGGGAGTTCCTTTTCGCGGGCCTGATGGATGAGTGTTTTGCCAAATTGACAGTGCTCTGTCGTCCAAATGCAGAAAGACCTTAGAGTCATTAGTTAACATAACACTCAAGCCCTTTTGCCCTTGGACCGCAGTGTTACGATGGGCTTACCCTCTTGTACCTTTATTCTCTAATTTCGTCACGGGGCATGCAACAGCCGATATGAGACAAAATGAGAATACAAGACAAGACAATTACATTTACATTTCTAGGGATGATATATTTGTGGAGGTTAGGGACACCGACCAGCCAGAACGCCTCAAAAATATCTTTTCGAATAGCTGTTTGGCCTAAAATTCACGGAAGAACTCACTATGCGAACTGTAATACTCCTTCTTGTCGTGAGTGTTTATGAACAAGGATACCGATTTAGAGCGTCTGTATATTGAAAACAGACTTACAGCGGGCGCTGCTTAAATGCTGGCAGTGAGTGTCCTCAACGCTACCAAATTGGTATCATAAGATCATTCCTTACACAAACATTTAAGCACTGTTCTGATGGGACAGGATTACATTCAGAGATCATACGACTCAAACAGCTCTTGTAAACATTTTTTTCTCAATTCTTACGACGACAACAACAAGGGATATATGACAAGACACTTTCACAGTTAACCAACATAAGACAATCAACCAACCCTCCAACTGCATCATCGAAGTAGAATGACATCTGCCTACAAACAGGACGGAAAAGCTCGACGTCCAATAATCTTTCGACACGTAAAAGGCAAGAACTACCACAGAATGGACATTTTCATTCGCTATAGCAACGGTCCAGAGGTCCATAGGCAGCCATGGGCCTTAGATTAGCAGTGCCTCTAGTGCCCTGAGAGGGGCAACTAAACGGCCCGTGGGACACCAGAGTTTTCAAGAGGAACCTACCAACCATTCAAAAGGGGCATTTTCTAATGTCGAAACTTCCATTTCAACAGTCTCTCTGTGCTCGTTTCTCATTCAGAGAGGTCATTTTTATCTGGTTTGCGCGAGCCTCAAATCGCTTTCCATGGGAACCTTGGCCGCCACCCTCACTTGCTTTGGACCTCCAGACCCCGCATTTTGGGTTCTGCGTGGTCCGGGTATTTCGGAGCCCTTCCGACCCCGATAGGGTCTCCAGCCACGCAAGTTTGTCATACTTCAAAAACGAGGTGGAGGGGAGGGGGATACGCTCTATCCTGCCCTCTGATGTTATGTGACCTTAAGCGAGGTCGTGTCTATCGGCCTCAAGCCATTCCAATCCTGAACAAATAGCGAGGGCTTTAAGCGACTCGAATCCACCCCGCCACGGGTGAGCTGATCGGAAGCCAGGCGCTCTAACCACCTGAAACATCGGGACGGAAATGTCACATTGATCCCAAGATGCTTGTCAACGTTATGCATTGCGCTCAAAGGCGCACAGCCACCTGCACCAGAATCGCATAGACGTGGCACTATGTACACGCAGAAATTCAGTCGGCAACAAAAATGCACTTGTATCACTCCTGTGCATATTATTAGAACCGTCCGAAGACGAAAGAAGCCGTGCCTTCCGCATTTGGCACGCCCTTTCCCGCTCTTCCCTGTTTTCGCAGTTTGTTCACTTGACCGCTACGCCCGACTGGCGGATGCCTGAAAGGCGTCAGCTTCCTTGGGAAGCACCTTATTGTAGAACATCGAACCGATCATGGAACGTCTTTCTTCGACAGCTTAGTGATCAGCTGAAGAACACGCTGATGAAGATTCCGGTAGCGCTCCAGGAGGCGGTGGTGCGCCTGCTCAACAGAGATCCCCGTCAGCGGCCCACCGCGCAGCTGCTCTCCCTCATCAAATACTTCAGGTGAGCGCCGCTCCGCTGGATGACACATGGCGGCCCGTCGGCGTGCTCCCCCCAGGATATGTCAAAGTGATGGCTTGCCTTGTGCGATAATTTGTTAACCTGCTTGGTACAAGTTGGAGGTTATTCCAAACTTAAGAGGAAGCTACTTTTTACACGGTTTTAGGCAAGATGAATTGTGTTAATTTCATCTGGGGTGAATCATATACCCGGCCGAGGCTGGAAACCGATCGGAGTACTGCTGCTAGACATTTATGGCGAGAGCATCTCCTTGCAGGAATAGCAAAAGTTAAACGTCGTTTACGGAGTGGGGGGGGGGGGGGGGGGGGGATACAGAGGTCTTCCTTTCTAGGTTTTCTTCTTCTAGGTCCTAGGTTTTCCGAAGTCAATTCTTAGCGATATCCGGTACGGAGCAGAAGTTTCTGGCATCTAAGTTTACATCATTTTGATAGGTTTGCTTTAAAGTGTGAAGCTCCTGGCCTGGACAGTGCATGACCCATGGCTTGCTTCTTGAAGCCAGTTCGGTGTCGGGGTCCTCAAAAGCAGAATATAACGCTAATTGATTGCAGGAAATGCACTCAGAATATTTTGAATCAAACTATTCGTTTTTAGGGTCCTATTTTTGTAGATTTCCCATTCAAGTACATCGCTATTTTTTGTGGATTCTGCGAGATCAGATCATTTAGGATCAGTCTAGGTAAAACTTAAACCTTTCGAAGTGCTTACAGCTTGAAGGTCTTACGCATTTAACATTAATGACACATCTTATGGCTTAAGGAGACCTTTCTAACCCTATTTGCCCCATTTGGTTGTTTTTTATAGCCTTGATATGGACGGACGGGTAAATGCAACAATCGGATTCACCCTTGACATGACATGACACATGACATTTGAAATGTGTCCAAGACCACTAGTGCCTACCCGCTAGAGTTTGATAAAGTTTTCCAAGAAATTTGTGATGCCGTCCTCCGCATCGCCGCAGCACGCTTAGTCCTTCACATCACCAAAGGCGTCTATCGAGAGATAATTTGACATTTATAACGAGTTCACACATGACAGGATATGACGGGACAGGACATTTGACATTTTATCTGGTCTTTTCTTAAAATATCGCACTCACCATTATTCAAACACACCTATCTGATTAAGTGTTATAAAAGCTTTGTAATGCCGTTTTCCGCATTCTCCTAGCATGCTTAGTTGAAATGTTAGCTGGGTGGCGGGAGCTCTGAGACGGTGGATAAGGCAAAGGTCCAAAATCTCATGCAGAACGAGAGTTAGAAATCATCGTATAATAATGTAGGGAAGGGTCATGTGTGAATTTTCGATGGCATCAAATGATCCCTGAATTGTTCCTTACACACACAGAAATTCAACATAACTAAACCAGGACTTTGTATAATTTGACCGTATGCGTGCGGACAGTTCCAAAGGAAGGCTTAGAATTATCTTAGGGGATATTCCAGTTGTTGACGGGAACCTATAGGCTTTCCATTCCCTTTATGATTTCGAGTTTGTCCTGTGAACAGCTTGACAGCTTCAGTAAGGTGAAAAGTAAGGATTTTACCATTACTTATCCAGTTCCACCACCAGATTTCAGCACCAGTTCGCGGTGCTGTAAATACTAATCCGCTCCTATCATCAATCTTAAGATCGCATAGGTGAAATAAACGCCCGGACCAACCGTTCTAAACATTTTAATTGGTGTCCTGGAGCATCCAAAGGCATCTTTTTCAGAAACAACATCGTTTTTGTCCGTCCGATAGCCATGGCCTGGTGTTAACCGCAGGCTGACACCGCGCAGCCTACGGCGAATGCAACGCCGGGTGTCAGGTTTTCGGTTCTGAGACTTGGGATCGCGTGTGTTCATACCTATTTTACATCAATTTTAATTTCTCAGTTCTAAATGCAGGCTGAAAGTCTCCAGCAGAACATGACTTGGTCACGTTGATACACAACTTTGACCCAATTTCGATCGACATAGGTCACGAGTCCTCAATATCTCTATAGATAACCCAGCAAAAGTGCTGACAAAGCCCCCGAGTGTTATTGCGTCAGAACGAGTTCACTGAGCCATGGCAGAACAAGTAGATCCAGCGCTTTACTCAATGTTATCATTTCATGACTTCAGCTTCTTCACTTCAAAATACAAAAGACAGTTGCCTCCTCCGTTGACATCCGGCCTGTTAGTGTAAACAAGCAAATGTAATAATGAAACGAAGAAGGTTGAGCCCCTCGAATTCAAGTGGCCGTATCCGGAGAATTTTGTCTAGGGAGTGGGAGATTTTTACCATCAAGGGGCCTTTGTCAAACCTCGAAACCCTTACAAAGGCCGGCAAGATCTCTGGGGACCCCCGTGTACCCAAGGTCGCTCATGCGCCGTTTCAGCTGCTCAGGCCCCTACCGTCCACAGAGAATCCTCTGGCGAGTGAGGAGTTCCTGGCCGGCACCGTTTCGGACGACCTTTCAGAGGCTTCACTGACTGACCCCTAGGGGCCAGTGGGCTTCTCCGGTCACCAATGGGCACGCGAAATTGCTCAGCGCTGTTGTGGCCGCCGAAGTGGTCAGCTGGCTACTCAAGGGCCCACTGGCCCGTTCAAACGGTCCGCTCTCTCCCCAGAATCATGCAGCTGTGCACTCGCAACCATCTGGACACTCCAAGTTTTGTGAGCTGTTCTGGTGCTTTTGGCCGCTCCCACCGCCTTCGCGAGGAGCCAGAACGGAAGGACTCTTAAAGGTCCTCTGGCTCCACATGAGACCTTCTGGTTGCTCGTGAGCCGCTCCGACCGTTCAGGGGCTCTCTGGGCGCCTAGTGGTCGAAATAAACGTGCAAGTCTTTCTTTTCAGTGATCGCCTTGCGGGGCTGTCTAGTCAGTGATGGGCCATTCGGTCCACTAAGAAATCCGTCGGCGACTGATATACCTCTCTAGCTGCTCCGGGGCCCACTGGACGCTAAGGACCTGGCTAAAGATTTCGTAGGGGCCGCCAGGGACCCCTCAGACCCCGGAGAACCCCATGGACCTAGGGGTGAACTTGGGGTTCCGAGGAGTCCAAAGCGGAGTATGAGGGAAATCCAGAGCTGAGCTCTGGTGGGTCCAGGTCGCCCCGCAGGAGGGCTCTCGTCGGGGAGTGTAGCGGACAATAAAATGCCCGAATTGGATGAAAACGGTAAAAACGGGGTTTCGTTGTTAAAGAATAACTTGAGGAAAGGCCATAGCCCTCTGCTGAAATGCATGAGTGCAAGTCTAGAGTCCTCAATCGATCGGGAGAACCCGAGTCCTGTCACACAAAACTCTGGCATGCTTCGAGCGTGCTGGAAATGCCAATAGTACCCAACGGAATCTTGTCGGAATGGCTTGGACGGAATTCTCCTTTGAAACGGTACTGCTGATAAAGACGTTTTACCCAAATTTCCGAGCACCTCAGGCGCGGAAAAGTACTGGTGCCTTGCCCTGAGCCGCATTGGGAAAGTTAACGATATACTTAGATGACCTGATACCAGTATGAATAGCTTGGTGCTTAAGGAATTGCAATAGACGCTTAACTTTTTGACTACGTGCGTTGGCACCAAAACAGAAAATGTATCCCAGTAACATTTAAGGTGTGGCCACGTCGGTGAAAGACGGGGTAGATGAAAGGTGGGGTAAGCGTCCATACGGTGACAAATGCTTAAGCTTAAGCCAAAATAGCGTCCACCTTTGGCAAGTCAAAACGTGTAACAGGCACCCAGGTGCCGCCGGGTCTGTGCACTCATTTTTCGCAAAAAGCTCTAGTTCTTGTGACAAGTGGAGATCAGTGGTCTGCTGTCAAACTAAAGCTGTCTAAAACTGAGGTGCTCTAAAATGGGGGCCGTTTTGAGGTTAAATGGGCCCCAATGGCTCGGGTCATTGGACCCTGGACCCACCCTCCCCCCCGAGCGCGCACGCTTCCCGCTGGCTATCTTCAGCCCAAGCATGCACCATAGATATGTGGTCAAAAACCAAAAGTATACACCATTGCATTCGGGATTTAACAGCGAACATGCCTGTTTAAGTTTGGTGTCGCTACGAGGCATAATCTCGTACATATCAGCACATTAAGTAAACATCTTGACTTCCAAGAAACTTTGGCCTTTGATCGTGCACAGCGAGGTCAATTATTGACCTAGCAGCATGCAGATTATTACCGATCGCGAGATCTCGTCAAGACGAATGCAGTGGTGCTTTCCGCTAAGTTTTTTTTTTACTTTGGAAATAGCTGGGGGGGGGGGGGGGGGCGTAGCATCGACCCATCACCCTCCTTATCATTCGGGGTTGTGGCAAACGGCCAATCAGGGCTAGATTGAATAAAAGGAAGGCATGACTTAAACTCTGAAGCATTCTTGGCGCGAATTGCAATGATCATTATGATTGCTTCGGTTTTGTTGTTGGTCGAACACTTTTCTTCCCTTATGCTATATGACGAGGCGGAGTTTTGTCCATAACTCGAAGAAATTGGAGTACGAGGTCAAAGGGTGGTTTCCTGTGCAGCTGCCATACTTTTAACAAGTCGAAATTTAAAAGATGACAAGGCAACTGTCGGGTGTTAGGCAATGTAAGAGCTTCGGCATGAGCAAAGCTATCCAACGCATGAGTGATGTGTTGAGGCGAGCAATGTGAGAATGTCCGAAGTTGCGTTTCAACATTGGTTGCGTTCAGTGGTGCATAAATAGACCCAGTATGCGGCAAGCGAGGTAGCGCGTTATGATCTTCAACTTTCCCGCCATTCACAAATTTTTCTTTCCATGTTGATCCAGATGGGTTTGCAAAATAGTAATGATATAATATAGCAATGATACATAGCAAAATAGTTGGAGGCAGAACCGGTCCGATCAAACGATTCATGCGATGTGAAGTGTAAACCATTGTTCGTGTTGTTGCTGAAAGATGCGTGCAACTGCAATTAGTGGTGTCACAGACATCAGCTCCAAGACAGCGCGCGGCCAAGCCGGGCCTGGCTGAGCTGCTCACACTGAAGGTTGCGTCATTGCGCATGTAAGACTCACCCGGAGTATGTCATCGCTGATAATGATGCGCGGCAAATATGTTCGGACCCGTTTCGTCGGTAACGACTGCACTGGTCATTTCACAGTTCCATTGATAATCTAAGCGTGTTGATGAGACAGCTTTACTGGCCTTATTAATCGTAGAATAAACAGAAGAATGGAGAGATACGTATGAAGGCTCGGCTACATGCCTTTATCGAAACGAATGTCCTAAGTAAAGTTACTACTGGTTTATATTTCCTACCAATATTTGTTTCGGTAAAGGCATGTAGCCGAAATGTCACATCTATCTCTCCATGCTCCCGTTCATTCTGCGAGGTTTAGGGCTATTAATGCTGTCTCATCTGTATACGTAATGTTCCTCGCGAATGCACTTAACAACTTAGATAATGCAAGCATGTTACCACAACATTGTTATTGAGTTCGTTCAAATTCCAGCTCCAAGCCCGGTAACCCACTTCCCGAGCTTAGCTGGCCGTAGTCGATTCCGGTTGTCTATGTTGTTCTGCTCGACGATGCGTTCCACTCATCACCAGCTCCGCCCTACAACATTTACAGGGATTATTTCCATCTAGTCTGAAAGACCGTCTGGGGAATTTCGGAGCCCACTCTGACTCAACTCTGAGACAGGTCTGTCTGCAGGCGTGCTGGCCAAAGGAATGCGGCGACAGCCGATGCAGAGGACACTGTTTCAGAATATAATAGAAAATTATATAACAGAAAATATTTTCTCCTTTGTCTGAGCTCAACAACATCCAGTGCTCTATGCATTTATGTACCTCTCCGCGTTTCTGATCATTCGGCCTAATTTTAAGTATGATTAGGTTATTGCTTGAATCAACCATACTTTTCGGGGCGCGTAGAGATCAAGGCGCGGAAAATCTAAGAAGACCCCAAAAACGGGAACGCTGGAAGTTAACCGTCTCCAGAGGTCAACAACTGCCTGTCGCTCAGCTGGCTCAGTGACGGTAAAATGACGTGTCATCAGTCATTTCGATTATGACATGTGCACCTCGCGTTCATTGTCGAACAGAAACGCTGCAGACCTCAAGCGTGTCTTTCCCTAAAGCGGCGCACCTTCATGTTCTTGCGGACGTGCGGTGTCACCGGCGCCGCCGTGGTCAGTGTCAGTGTGCTGTGAAGTGTGCGGTATGATCTGTTGAGGTTATGTCACAGTTGTCTTCGGCTGTCTATCGCTAATCAGCATGGGATGACCCGGGGCATGTGGAGCGGCCGCCATGTGTATCAGGCGAACAGAATTTCGTGGTTGGTTAAGACATTGGTATTAACCTGATCCCTCGGAGAGAAACCAGGAGAATGAAGATATAGTTGGGTTGCTATTTGGGTAACATGCTTTTAGCAAAGGAATAGCAGAAGTGCTACTTCTCTTCTGACTACACTTCTCCTACTGTTTCAATAAAGGACATGCTGCCGAAAGATCAACCGAACTATATATCCATTCTCCTGATTTTTCTCCGAGGAATCAGCCTTGTACTGCTGTCTTATCTATGTGAGTAACAGAGCTGTGAAATGAAGCAGTGAAATCACAATCAATATTAAATATTGAAATCAGATTTCATTTAAATGATTTTGGATTTCATTTGATTGTTTCAAACAATGAAACAGATTGGTCTACTTTTTTAGTGGAAGCCTTTCACGTAGACCATTTTTTGTCCCATTCTTGTTGATGCTAGGATGACGTTTAAATACAGCGTGCAAATTGTGTGGACACCATAATATTCACATGCAGCCAGTATTTTGCATAGTTTTAATCGCAAACAGATAGTTTTTGTGCGCGACTTTTCGACGTGTTCATCTGATCCCCGCCATGACCTGGCAATTTCTGAACAGGATAAGCCGCGGCAAGACCCACAGTTAGTTTTGAAAAAAGTTCCAAATGTAGTGCATGTCGCCAGAAAGGGCTCACGTGTCCACTAAACTGCCACTGGACACGTACCAAGCGCGTCTCGCGGCCGTTTTGGCCGCGGGTGTCCGCGTGCGGCGCTTGATGTTGATATTATTGATTCAGACCGCTCTTATCGTGATTAGATCAGGCTTGCCGGCCGACAGCCGGGTGTGTTAGCCGGCTGTCACGTGGGTCTGCAGCACCGACCAGCTGAGGCTGCAGCACCGTCACGCGAGATCCGCCCGACCCAGGGCCTTCGCAGCTCGGGCGGCGGCCGGAGCACGGCTTGGCTTTGTATGAGTGCTGTCGATCAACAACTGCTTCTGCCGGTCCTCGCTTACACAGCGCCACGAAATGCCGACGGCATTTATGCCTGTTCTTAAAAGGCCCTGCAGCTTCCCTTGTGGAGGTGGAGGTGGGTCTTTCAAGGGCGCATTTGCATGAGCTGGCAGCTCGCACCGCTACTGCGGGTTACCAACACGCAAGTGTGTCGTGCTACTCATAGAACATTGTGACACTGACTTCCGAAAGTATAACACCGACCAATTCGCCTTCAGGAAACCAACGTTAAACAAATGCTCCTTAATGAACACACTTTGCTTGAGTACTGCTTTGTACATTCTGTGAAATCGAGTTAGCTCACTTCAGCTCTCATCAGACAAATTTCAAGAGAGCACAATCATTCGGTTCACTCTCGAAGTTTGAATACAAAATGGCCCGAGGCCCGTATTTGATTTCTCGCCCGCGGACAAACCCATGCACGCTGGCGCCCGGTGGTCTCGGAGCGGCCTAGTCAGTACTGGTTTGGCATAACAGACAATTGACTGTATTTCGATCTGCAGACCGGTGATGTGAAGAGGTTTATGCGTTTTTTTACGACAAAAGTGGGCAGCCGTTCCACCAAGGACCGGGCAAATGTAGAGATGTCTATGCTGACACTGATCCAACTAATCCCGCTGCTCAAATTCTCCCAAGGATATAACTTAGCTTCAGGCGCTACGTCGATGCCTGAGCCTGAATGATCTATTGCGCCTGCCTGCTCTTTCTGTGATTCTCGCTGTGTGACATTGGCCCCAGGTGCCGCGGAAAAATAAATAAGGGGAAGATACGTTCTCAGCTCCACAGAGTCCCTGTCACCACCGGCCCACGACGAATCCACGAGCGCTTCGTAGTTGGAGTACTCCTTTCCTGCACAGGGTAGTCAACCCGCAGTAGAGCGTGCTACTCTGGGGTCCCTGCGACGCATTCTGTGGGAGGGGCATCGTGAGTTCGCGGAGCCATGACAACGCGGGTTCACACATACATTCTGTTGGATCATGCGGGCGAGCGAACACTTGATGGGAATGTGCAAACATGCCTGCACTGTTGGCTGCCGTCGACCTGTCGGCGTCCGCAGGAGGCCCCTCGGGGACAGGAGTCGTGCCCAGCGCTCAGCGCGCGCCAGCCGACGTGTCGGCGCCCGCAGGAGGTCCCTCGTGGACAGGAGCCGTGTCCAGTGCTCAGCGCGCGCCAGCCGACCTGTCGGCGTCCATAGGAGGCCCCTCGTGGACAGGAGCCGTTTCCAGCGCTCAGCGCGCGCCAGCCGACCTGTCGGCGTCCACAGGATGCCCCTCGGGGACAGGAGCCGTGTCCAGCGCTCAGCGCGCGCCAGCCGGCCTGTCGGCGTCCACAGGATGCCCCTCGGGGACAGGAGCCGTGTCCAGCGCTCAGCGCGCGCCAGCCGGCCTGTCGGCGTCCACAGGAGGCCCTTCAGGGACAGGAGCCGTGTCCAGCGCTCAGCGCGCAGCCGCTGCCGTGTCGCGGCGCCATCGCAGCGGCTGATTAGCCGGACAACGGCCGACATCAGAGCCAATATCACGGCCGGCAAACACAGCTGATAGGCTTGCGCGCCGGCCGGCCATCGCCGTGCCCCGCGGCAGTCGGCAGATCGCCTGCCGGAAAGGGGAGGGGGGGGGGGGGGGTGCGCTCCAAGGGCACGCGGCAGCCGAGTAGCGGTGGACCCAGCAGTGCTTCCTGCGTAATAGGTATCGCAAGCTGTCGAAATCCTACCAGATTGAAAAGCAGTGATGAACTGTTGATTGAATTTGGATGGATTTGTCGTCGTCCTTGGGGCCTTACGACGCACTCAGCTGATGAGGCTATATGGCTTCGCCTGCGTCTCACCTTGGCGGGAGGAGCGGGCACCGCGAGGAATCGAACTCTGTGCCTCTGGCTTCCCAGACGTGCAGCGGTTAACGACTTCATTATCGGTAGCCTTTGGATGAATATGTGATGGCTTCACCTGATGATTCAGGAATGACAAGATGTGGATTACAATTAATCCGCGCCCAGCCGGGGGAAAATTAGCTTCCCCCCCCCAAAGGTTTTTTCGAGCCCAGGTCAAAAGCGAACGATCGCAGCAGCACGACATTTTCAATACCTCTTTTTCTATCAGTTTGACATCCCTGGTTCAAAGTTTAAATTTCTACCAAGCAATCAGTGACCTAGGCCAGGTCAAAGAGATCAACCTGTAAAAGATTGGCCACAGCTAACTTTTCGTGGGTCATTTGCCATTGGTTAAAGGGAGTGCGTCCAGTCAAGTTAGGATGTTTTTGCTGCGCACGTAGGATGGTGGGGAATTTCTAGTTACAAATTTTGGTGTCATCGGTTGCTACAAATTCGCCTCCACTGAAGAGATACTGCCGCAGCCGCCAATTTTTTCGTGGTTTGTATGGAAGAACAAATTCATCGGGTAGCCCCCAAGCAATGTTCACTAACAAATACGTCGAAATCATTGAGAAGGTATCGTTAGCTCTAGCCAATGGCTCTTCGAAGATGTCGCTTGTCAGCGCTGACAGCAGCTTGCATACGCGTTGGCGACGGCCATTATGTTGATTTTTTCACATTCAGCTCAAGGCTGCGGGCGTACGGGTTTAGACGTATGGTAAGGCTGGTCATTTGATGCGCACCAATTCATGTCGGCCTTCTATATACTGAGATGAGGAACAAGTATTGTGTCGCGTCAGTCGGCTGCACCAGGCTCTTGGGAAATGTGATTGCTCTACGCTACTTAGAAACCAAAATAGTGGTCATGTTTCTAGCGCACGAGTACTCGCCACATATACGCCAGTGCGTTCGTCTTTTCCTGCCCGCTGATTGGTTTATCTTTCAGGATTGTATTTTTTTTCCACGCACAGCCATCGATGGGATCGACAAAAATGAATAAATCAGCACTGTTGCAAGACCCAATGGCACCTTTAGCAACCGAAATTAGCCATAATTAGTTGCCAGACTCCCATTGGGCGTTTATTGAGCAATCCGAGAACATTAGACACATTCCCTTTAAACTTGCGCTTGTAGTAAAACAGGATTGTACCAACAGTTTTTATTGTTCAGATTTTTTTGTAAGGCGAAATCAGTGGTCTGAAGTAACTTCAGTTTGTACTATTTTCCGAAAATAATGCAAACTTGCACACATTTTTATGTAGAATTGGTGCTTGTGTACGAAATTAAGAGTGCTTACCCCCATGCACACTCATCATATGACCACAGAGCACATGGTTTTGGCCCGGATCATGGCCTAACTCTATGGATACCTTCCGCAAAACACACATGCTGAGCCCAAAACACACATGCTGGGCTCAAAACACACATGCTGAGCTCAAAACACATATGCTGAGCTCAAAACACACCGGCTGAGCTCAAAAGGGGCAGTTTTGACGGGTACTTTTGGATGCATAATTCGAACATTCCACTGAAAACATACTGTGATATTATTATAATGCACGGTGTGGTCACTTTAGGTCTCGCTAGGTTATGCATGGTCATATGAGGTCATCCAGGGTCAAAAACCAATGCTGCCAGCAGCGTAGAGGATAGATGAACGGGTGCGATACGCGTCATCACCTCTTAATCGTGTTTCTGAGGCTGATGACGCATAAATTCATGTACTAATGCGCCTGTTCTCAGTTTGTTCAAATACATTGTCAAGCGTCGACAGGGTGCCTATTACGGAAGGTATACGACGGGATGTTTATTGCAAACAACAGCTATGTGGTCTTGAGTACCTATAGACGGGCAATACATTATTTCTGACCACAGAAAAGCATTAGCTGCTCACATAGATTCGGTAAGTACATAATTTTCTTCACTTGAATTGCTTACAATTTTGACCTAAGTTAACTTCAGACGACCTCTAGTTTAGCCTAAAATTGTGTTTTTGTGGATGGAATGTTTTTTCTTTACAGCTGCACGTAAGGAAATGAACTTAGAACATTGTGAAACAGTAACGTTCTTGTAGGCTACTGGTAGATGGATTTTGAATGGTGAGCTGATCTGACCTGACCCATATGAAGGAGAAAAATGTTCGGAATCCACTTCCCACAGTCTTAATGTTTACTACCGTGCCCTCAATATCCGTGGTGACGTATTCACATGAGTTGTGACTGCATCCATCGGAGCGACCGCTTTTTACCTGTCAAAACCTGTGGTGACCTCACAGTTGACCTTTGGCAAAACATTTGTCTCGAAATCTTAAGGATTTCACGAGACTTTTACAACGTGATCATTGTTTTTCTTACACGGCGTCAGGAAGCTGGAGATTCCAGGGGGAAATCAACTTACCCGAGCGCGGTTGTCTCAGACCCCCGGCCGGGCGCAGGCTGGCGTAGCACTTGCGGGCTTGTGCCAGGTCAGCACTGTAGCACAGCGGTCGTTTGCGGCCTGGATACCTGCTGGCCGACTCGGGCCGGACTGCGGGCAGCTTTTCTGGAAATCGTTGCACCGGATCACTAAGTCATGCCCTCGGTACGTGGTGTTGCGTTTATATCATTGCGCCACCTACTGATGCAGGGCGTTTTTACAAAACCGTGTACGACATTGCATAACGACACACGCTGCTCTCGGCAGTATGTGCTCCAATCGTCCTGATTCTGCTTGCAAAGTTGTTTAACGACTGTGTCCTGACGCCGAGTTTCTTTATCGGAGTTGCTGATTTTGCCCATCGTCCACAATAAAGGCAAGCTGTACTACTTGATTAGATTTAGAAACCCTCAGTAACCTGTGCATGTTTTATCTGTGCTTACAGCGATCCAGCAGTTCATGCCTTGCAGTTTCTTGACGTCATCAACATGAAGGACCCTAGCCAGAAGACTAATTTCTTCCGGAACACCTTGCCAGAGGTTCTACCGTATATACCCAGGGTAAGTGAATATCTGTGCTAGCTCATTATACCACAGATCGTTTGCAGCTAATGCTGTTTGGTCTCAGCCGGAATGAGGCCTTGCAACAGTCCATGTCCAAGGAATAATTTTACCCAATAATATGTCTTGCAGCGCGGTTGGCAAGACTTACGCGTCCAATATGAGAACCAGCTAGCCTGAATAATTTTTTACAAATAACATTGATTTTCGCCGTCGAGTTTTTGCGATTTTTCTCTCAGGCCTTTACAGGGCCGGGAATTTAGAATCAAAGATTTGTTTACCGAATTTTTAAAAATGTTTTCAGCTTTCTGGCATGACTTATTGATACTATGGATCTCCCTCAGTTTTTGAAGTGGCGAATTGTGCTGTTTTGATGTTTTGACTGATCGGCATTTTCATGTGCTAAGTGTGACGCTGCGGGGAAAACTCGGTTTGGCTTGTTTCTCCATCAGTTTTTGAATGAACGGCTCTCTGCGAAAAACGGTAATGTCACAATGAGCAGGTTTATTTGTTATCTATGTAACAATGTCTCATTAATACATTGTGCGTTATTCTAAATTGGTCAAACTTAAAGCGATGCATTTTGTCGCACACAACCTATCTTTCAAACGTGCTCTGGCGAAGACGTGCTCCACGGACACAATTCTTGAGACATTGTTGATTTAGGGAATTGTAATGTGCACCTTTTGGAAAAGTTACAAGACCAAATATCCGAAGAAAGGGTAAAAATTGAATACTTTTTCACGGCAATAAACATTCTCCAAAACACTTCAACTCGTATCAAAAATATATTTGTAGGTTCAGAATCAGCATTTCAAGAAGCATTAGCTTAGAAACTCATGCGCAACTGATTTTAAAAGCTCATAATTTGGAAGTTTCTACTTACAGAATCACTGGTAACTGGTAACTATGCGTCGAAGGAGCCATAGAACGTTGAAATCAGACAACTCTAAAAAGCGGGCCCTTTTTGTTGACCCTCACTGGTCAGACAGATATATGATTTATCAAATGCCCATTTTAAAAAGAAAAATTGAAAGCAGAACATGTGGATACTTAATATTCTACGAGTTGTTTCAGAAGAAGTGCAACTTACATCACCTATGCCCCAAGATGGGTAACAATATTTGACTGCATTTGTTTACAAAAGAGACCCTGTACCCTACTGCATGTTTCTATGTAGCTGGCAAGTTTTTTCGTCACTTATTTTTATGTTTAGTAAAGTGCAAAGATCCAAACAGATACACATTCTGCATTTGATTGATCATGGCGGGTACCTCTTCGCTGAGTTAGTTCAAAAATGTACCAACAGATTCTTTTTTTTTGTTCAACGTGATACATCTGACGAGTTTTATCCTTCATTATCACAGTCTGTTCCGTTTAAACGTGCGCAAATGGCCTCAAACACGAGAACAACTGTTTTCCCATAGCGCTACGCAAAATTGAGTGTTTTTTGGGGGGGAGGCTATGCCTTGGCTCGAAATTGTCCGATATTAAACGTTCAAAAGGTAAAAGGTCCAGCTTGACGTCCTAAATCACATTATATTAATAACGAAAAGATCCGTCAAGTAGTATTCTTGAAGTCTTCACTTGAGTTGAGGTGCCCAATCACGTTCGTACAGTGACCTGTACATACCTTGATGGGCATGCTGCTCCGTATGGGCCTGGCGAATTCAGCTTGCCTCAAAAGCTTTTGGGAACTTGATGTAAATTTGCGGGTATCTAAGGCATAAACTTGAGAGTTGTTGAACGCCCCAAAACCGCGTTAGCTAACCTAGTGGGAAAGCTACCTAAAACGAACAAGTTGTTTTCCCAAAATGACTTTCAGAGAGTCCCATTCAAACAAATTGGAAAGAAATCAAAACGGTTTTTACCATCATGTTGATAATTGATGGAACTAGCACAATCGAACATGAATGTCCCACATCGACTTTCCAAGCGAGGATAGATTTACCGACGAAAGGGCTGAAATTAGCCGCACTTATTTGAGTTGTTTCAATATCGCTCCTTGAAATGTTGGTATGTCAGCAACAAAAATATTTGTATAAATTAAGCTCGAAATGTACGGCATTAGACTCCAAATTATGGACACCAGAACGAGATATGCTAGATGACTATGAAGAAATGAAGCTACCCAATTGCATGCATTTTGTTCTGTAACAATGACTGAGCCACGGCTTGAGACATCGCATTGCCGGTACCGGCGAGGCTCAGTTCTGCCGCGGCGAGACTACGGCGTGGTAGCTGAAGCCGCTTACGTTTGTTTTGTAGTCTTAGACCGCACGCCACCACGCTATCGATCGCCATTTGACTTATTTGATGTGGCCCGGTTGCTCTCAAGATGAGAGGGGGGGGGGGGGGAGGAGCAAGTCTGCTTCTCCGGTCAATGGTATGCCGCTGCGGATCTCGGTCAATGCCGGGTTAAGGTTACAAACTATAGGTGTACGCGCGTAGTGGCCTTCGGGGTCACGCGGCCCCTTCGCCTCTTTCCCTTAATCAACTTAATGACATGCAGTCAGTTGCGCGCACATTAATATTCCCACGTGTGTAAAAACTCAAACCATATAAGCAATCCTTTTAAAACTGAAAGCGTTTGTAAGGAGTGTGTAATGTTTGTATGTATGCAATATGTAATATGTAATGTATGCAATGAGTTTGGCACATCTGTGGTGCCCTAACTCGGGCTTAACTTAATATTTTTGAGGCGTGCCATCCGTTCATTTCGAATTCCTTCGTACGCGCGTGTTGCGAACGGTGTACTATTTCACTTATCGATTTGGAAGAAAATGTGCAAGTCCTGAGGTGAACCTGGGTTAGTCACCATATTGACAAATAAACTCGTTTCGATCTGTTCAGACGTTGAAGGCACGAACCTCTTCAGCATCTTTGTAGAAAAAAATTCACAGCGCCCCTTACTGTTGTCGGTTTGGTTCTACGGTTTTCTTTTGATGCCATTAATTTTGCTGGTGATAGGGATCCGCTGCCGTGAGAGGGGCGCGCACCGCTTTAGGTAAGGGGCTCTGAGAAGTTGTCTGCCCCCATCCAAGAATGTGACCCGCTGCCGCTGCGCTAAACTAGGCATGTGGGGTCGGGTGTGTCGGGCGCGTATCAAATTCGAATATTATCACGCATTATTGACAGTTAAAAACATCTTACGCCGTGCAAGGCATTTGGCACATCTGTGGCGCGCTAATCCGGGAGTTGCTTTTTGTGGCGTGCTCTCCCCCCCCTTCCCTTTCCACAAATGTCCCCTCGCGTAAAAGTCTGGTTGATGTGCCATTCAGTTGCATTTCGAGATATGGCCTTCAATGATTTTGTCGTTCTTGTGTGTCATCATTACCGATGACGGCGCTCTCAGATCGAATCAAAGGGGAATTATCCCAGTCGCATTGCGTCCAAGCCCAGTGAAGGAGACGTTTTGCGACTTGATGTACGTAAAGCCGTGCAGTTCTCGTAAAGTGGTGCCAGGTGGTTAGCTAAGTTCAAAACCTCACACAAATGTGAAACGTTAATTCAAAACAGGTAAAAGCTGACTGCAACTCAAGAAAAACGACATAACGTCCATCCGTCAAACACCGTTTCCCTACCAATGATCTGTCGGGATTGCCCCTGGTTTTGCGATAAATTTTTTGCTTCACATGTGCAGTTTACTCGCAAATTGACAACCATTGATAGCAATGTGACGGACACTGAACGGATGACATGCATTTCCCCAACTTCGTGAGACGATTGTGGGAAGCAGCCAAGCAGCCAAGCAGCCAAGCGGCAGTATCCTTCCCGTGCCTAGCATAATCCTCACCCGCACTCCCAGAGGCGCTCACCATGGGCGTCACCATGCTGCTGAATTATATTGTATCTGGTAGGGTGGACTGATGGCGGTTGGAGTGCTTTTGAGAATGAGGGATGACGATGGGGCTCACAGCTATTTTAGTTTGGGCGTAAATCGATCTTTAATTCTAGCACCATACACTTTACATATTTCATAGCGGTACACACAAAAGCCATGACGCGAGGAGGCTTGTGGGGAATTACACTAACTGCCTCGTTGGCTAGCTAATGTGCTTGCTTAATGTGCTAGTGTGCTAGTGTAGACGGTAGCTATTTGGTTCAAGCCGGACTTCGGTCGGCTTGTCTTCCACTGGCTGCGACCCCGTACGTGGCAACAACTGGGAGGCTGCCGCCTCGCTCCGGGCAACAACTGGGAGGCTGCCGTCTCGCTCCGGGCAACAACTGGGAGGCTGCCGCCTCGCTCCGGGATGGGCACTGTGTCAATCAGCGGGATCGAGGTCGCAGTCATTGCCTGCCCTTATATAGATTACGCTGTACGGTGGCCCGCCCCGAAGGCACGGCCCCGCTTTGGGCCGCAGGAACGGTTTCTGTTCACAGAGTTTGGGAAGTCGCGACAGACACGCAGCGTGCTAGCGTGCTGCGGCGAGCCCCCGACACAAAGCAAGTGCGCCAGATTGTCCAGCAAGGGTGTTTTAATATGACAATCTCCGTTGCATATACTGAGATGTGCATGTGGGCGTGAGGTACTAACAGCAGCGAGCCAGAAAACACGCGCTTGGGCACCAACGTTTGTTTGTGTGTTTGGGGGGGGGAGAAGGGGGGACTCTGGTGTCGAGGTGAGCGTATTCGAAATTTGTGATAACGTGTTTGTAGACACCGCTGGTTTTCTTGGTCGGTTTTGCAAAAACTCTGCGGAATATTTTGATTTCTAGAATAAGTAGAATTACCGAAAAACACATTTCAAGGAATAACTTGCAAGAAACATCGGTTCGTTTCCGTTCGTTCGTCAACGCTCAACGGAACTCGTCAAGACATGACTGATTCCGCGATTCTGCGGTGATTCTCGATTTTGTCAGCTCATAATGAACGGTTAGACGATTGGGTTCGGGCTTTTCCTGCAGATCGGTCAGTGGCCAACTTAGTTGATTTTTTTCTCAAATAACAGCGACCAAAACTTGTCTTGACGACCACCCTGAGGCCAGTAGTCCACCTTAGCGGTCAGGACCGGGCTGATCCGGCCTCAGCGGACAGGACCGGGCTGATCCGGCCTCAGCGGACAGGACCGGGCTGATCCGGCCTCAGCGGACAGGATCGGGCTGATCCGGCCTCAGCGGACAGGACCGGGCTGATCCGACGTCAGCGGACAGGACCGGGCTGATCCGGCCTCAGCGGACAGGACCGGGCTGATCCGGCCTCAGCGGACAGGACCGGGCTGATCCGGCCTCAGCGGACGGGACCGGGCTGATCCGGCCTCAGCGGACAGGACCGGGCTGATCCGGCCTCAGCAGACAGGACCGGGCTAATCCGGCCTCAGCGGACAGGACCGGGCTGATCCGGCCTCAGCGGTCAGGACCGGGCTGATCCGGCCTCAGCGGACAGGACCGGGCTGATCCGGCCTCAGCGGACGGGACCGGGCTGATCCGGCCTCAGCGGACAGGACCGGGCTGATCCGGCCTCAGCGGACGGGACCGGGCTGATCCGGCCTCAGCGGACGGGACCGGGCTGATCCGGCCTCAGCGGACAGGACCGTGATGATCCGACGTCAGCGGACAGGACCGGGCTGATCCGGCCTCAGCGGACAGGACCGGGCTGATTCGGCGCCTGCGGTCGGACTACGTCCCCACGCCCACAATCCATCCAGAGTGTCTCGCGGGCCAGAGCGGGTGTGACTCGAGCCGATCTGAGTGCAGCCCATGCACGAACACAGTGCAAATAAGAGGTGGTGGGGTGGTGGTGGTGTCGTTTTTCAGTCGAGGCGTGACAGCAATGGTATGTGCCGTGTACATACGTTATCATACACAGGGTCTTCCCACGAGTGCAAAGTTGCGACGTGTTCCGCAACCAGCCCTGTCATTACGCGCGGTAGACCTTTTGCACTTCAAGGCTGTCTCTCTGGGTCTCTGCATAGACACCGTTAGCATCTAATATCCACGGCAGAATCGCGTTCAAATTGATCTATTGACCTTAGGTTAGAATTCGACACATCGTAGAGGACTGTATTTAAGCTTCCCTAGTAAAAATGTTAGTCGAAAAACTCATCCGTTTCGCGCCTCAAAACCTCCAATTTCATTATTGATTGACTATGCATTGTTAACGAGTCAGTGTACCAGTGAACGGGTCGTTATTGCTGGTCAAGCTCAGCCAAGCGACCTGATCTCTTAGCCGTTCGGCGACCGGCTATGCTGATTGGCTCACTTAATTGCACGGACGTGCGAATGCATGTTCAATGTGAAGGTACCAGAAAGACGGTTGCTGGAAACAGATCACCAGTTTGTTATTCCTCATACGCTGCTGGTGTTGGTACGTCTGCATCGTCCGTGCAGCGCCTCCATCCTACGCACCTCCTCTCTCTTCTCTCTCTCTCGCTCTCATCTCTCTCAACCTCTCCTCTCTCTCTCGTGCTTGTCTCTCGTCTCTCCTCTCATCTTCTCTCTCATCGTCTCTCTCTCTCTCTCTACTCTCCTCCTCTCTCCTCTATCTCTCTCTCCTCCTCTCTCCTCGCTCCTCCTCTTCAATTCTCCTCGTCCGCTCTCTCTCCATCATCTCATCTCTCTCATCTCTCTCTCTCTTCATCAGCAGACGCGCGTCGTGAGAACGCCACGCGTGCCGCCTGGACAGAGCCGGCTCCGGGAGGTACCGCCTGAACTGAGACGGCCCCGGCAGGCGCCGTGGGGGCTGCGGCGCGGGGCCCTTGACGCTGATGGGCCAAGACTGTCTCGGCGGCCGAGGGTGGCGGGGTCAGACGGTCCGACCGTGATCCTCCGTGGCGTCGCGGCGTCCCCCGGGGCCGCTGGAGCAGCGCATTCCTGCACATCAGCGACACAGGGCGTATTACGGCGGACTGTAATCGGTTTGCGTCTGGATGGTGTCTGGCAGCGTCGCAAATTCGTGCTGAACCGTGTTGATTGTATTTCTCTGAACGCAAGAGTGCGATTAGTGTGTTCCGCGTAGGGTGCGAATGTGGTAAGGTTGAGTTGAGAACTGGGCATATGATACTGTCCGTTAACTTGGTACCGCCCGCGATTTTCTGCCAACTTCACTGACTTGACCGCCACACTTGCAACCGCGTGCGGTCTCAGGATGTGATGGTCGTATCAGGGACAGTACATGGGGCAATCTATAGCCCTGATCACGCCCATCCCGTACACATCACCCTGAGTTTCTGAGGTGACTGGTAATATCACAGGTCAGGCAAAGTGCCTTACACGCTGCGTGCACCCTGGGAGGATTTCAGCGTCTTCTAGCATCGGCGACAAAAATCACATGCGTTGGAATCTGGTGTCAAACGAAAGCTTGCGTTCATTCTCGCCACGAACATTGCATAATGATAAAAAAGGACAGGACAGGGACTTAAGACAGGACAGGAAAGGACAGGACTTAAGGTTATATGAAATGTCAGGACAGACAAGTGCCAGGCTGTTCTTCAAGCTGACATTTCATGGCTTGGTGGATAGGGATTTGTTCTGACAATGCGTCTAACGCGTATTCACCAGGCTATCTACACGTGTGGCACAAATCCGTAGCGTATGTTGTATGGTGGTCTCGCTCTATCGCTGTAATGGAATTATAACTGAATTGTAAGTAGAACTGTTGCTGCAAGCGCATGCCATCCCAACAAATGTCCAACACCGTACGCATTGTCAATTATCTGTTTTGCCTTGATGGCACAGTGTCACTGCACCTAAACACGCGCCCAGATGGCCGATTGAATGCCCTTTGCTCGGGTGAGAGGGGTAATTTGACCCCCTAAGATTTCAAAAGTTAAGATAGTGTAAGACTCCAAATTTTTCGGGGTAGATTTGCCTTGCGCAAAATCACTTGTGTCAATATATGAGATTTTCACGTCACGACCCTGGGTCAAATAATGTCAAAAAGGTCAACCTCTCCAGATTAGTGTCAAGTGCCTCCCCCCCCCCCGAATGCCGCATACAACCACCGTGAAGCTACATACATGCTCTGAGCAACTGGCCAATGAGGTTAGTTACCTTGTTTGACCTTTATGTGGTCAAAGTGACCAAATACCAATGAGATCACTCCTATTTGGCGTTCGAATAAGCGTCAGGGATTACGTTAGGTGGTATGTTTCTAAAAAACAAACGCTGACCTGGGTCATTTTAAGTCAGCTACCTACTCTAAAATTTAAGAAGTTCATGGAGCATGGTTATTGCGTTGTCGTTATTATTTTTCATTACATCCCTGTTGTTAATAAATCGGAAATGAGCACTAGAAACTACTGCATAGAACCAAGCTTTCGGGAAAAAGCAAGTTGGTTTTAATGGCGCTCTGACCGTTATACCTGACCCTAGGATGATGGAATTGATGTAATTCTAAATTAAATTGGTATGTTGCATGAGAAACTGTCTCAAATAGATATGGCTTAGTATAGCACTCTGTTGTTGCACCACATTGAACGATTCCTCAGAAATGTAATTCGCTGACAGCTATGGCCTGGTTTGGTCCTACAGAAGGTCTGCGGTCTTACACGGTACACATAATTTTTGACCCCAAAGGATCTGCTATTCAATTCTCTACAGCTATGCAAAGTTTTGCGCGGCTACACCCTGCCGCTCGTAAATTATTCTTAAAAAACCTTTGGGGGGGGGAGGGGGTGGGGGTCAACCTGACCCCCTTCATCCGAGCGCGTGGTAAGTGTTACATCACTCTGCTAACCGATGGTCGTATGGGTAGAATGCATGCCAAGGAGCAAATTTGCATGAATATTGTAACGTCCAGAGTGGTGGACTGGGAAAGGGAAGGATGCCATCTGAATCTGAAGGTGGTGCTGCAACTGCGCATGTTGCATCCCAACACTTTAATTCGCCATGGACGCGATCTTTCGCGTATGGTGGGGCTGGCTCAGTACACTCTCCGACAGATGTCAGGTCCAGAACAGGATGTCGCCCGTATGGTGGGGCTGGCTCAGTACACTCTCCGACAGATGTCAGGTCCAGAACAGGATGTCGCCCGTATCGGCTGTGACTGGTTTTGTGTGGTCTCTGATAACATCCTTGATTGAGGCCGGATCGATGGCAGCGCTTTAGGCGCCGCGTGCCCGCAGTGGCCGGCGTAAGAACGTAATGGCCCGTATGGGCTTGGTTTTTAGCGTTTGCTCTCGAAAGCCTCCAAATATAGGAGTAAATAAATCGTACTAGTAGCCACTAATGGTATCGTGCAAATAAAAAAACCTTATCTTTATATGCCGTACCCTACTCGAAAAGAGCAAACTGCGTACAATTTTTCGGGAGGGTATGGCGTAGAAGATAGCATCATTCTGTCTAAAGTAAAGCCGACGACATCATTCACTCCAATTCATGTGTTCTGGCTTTCCCACGAATATAACACAGGCCATCAACAAATGCTCTGTCTTGAGTGCTGGATGCAGAATCGTCCCCAAAGAACATCACCATGTTCGCATCCTCCCACATTATTACTGGTGTTGTCCCAGTATTATGATCCCGAAATGCTGTCTCAATATTATGCTCTTCCTCTACCAATTATTTATTCCTGACCTGATACCAAAACGTAAGCCCTCTTGATCTCGAAGAAATAGCCCCAAAATGGCTATGAATGTTTTTTTCCCTCGACCGGCGATTTAAGTAAAGAGTGTCGCAACATGCGTCCCTCACGCTGACATCGAATGCTGTCATCATTCCATCTGGAGGATATCGCTCTAAGCAGTCGACACGTCGGACAGGAAATACCCCCGGACAAACTGCAAGCTAGGTTAAAGGGAGTGATTCATATTTTATGGAGTTTTGAACCGAAATACCCGCCTTAAAGATCATTCGGTGCAGGCTACAGCCCTGTCGTTCTTAAAGGGAATATTTGGCATTTGGAGATGTTGAGGCAAGCATCATATATGATGAAACGAGCTCACTTAAGTGGAAAAGACTACTCCAGACAGCACAATTCTCTGTTTAGGAAATATGCTCCTCGATGCGTCATGGTTTGATAACGCCATCGTACCTTGCACAGCATTCGTGAGCAGATTGCCAGATATAACAGCCGCTAATTGGCTCTCAGTGTTTTGCAAGGTACGATGACGTAATCAAACAATGGCGTATTAAGGATCATATTTACTGAACAGAAAAATTGTCTTGTCTAGAGCAGTCTTTTCCACTTCAAAGCATACTAGTAGTTATAAGTGACCTTACTTCATCATATCTGGTACCTGCTTCGATGTTTTCAAGTGTGCAACGCTCCCTTTAAAATTCTGCCATGCTGAAAAATCCGCTTTAGGTCTTATCTACGCCATCAACATGGCGTATACACGCCATCAACATGGCCTGCCAAACGGGAACACCGCAGTTTGGAAGAGCATTGCTTTGTCAAAACATGAAAAGTGCTTTTTCTCGCTAAGGCATATTGACGTTTTTCTGTATCGACGTCAGCTCATCCATTTTTCGAGAGATGCTATACCACTGGCTTCACGACAGAAAGCTGGACACTGACTTATTGATGCAGCGCAATGCCATAATTTTCCAGAGTTTAATCGGCATCACAAATTGTGCTGCCAGCACTCGGCCGTGGGTCATGCGGACGGGTAGTCCGAAGCAGGAGTTTGTGAGCTGAAGCATCGCGAGCAGGAACTAGGCGGTGCTATAGTCGTTTGCCGTGACTGCAGTGGCTACCACAGACCAGTTGTTGCTGAGGGGTGGGGGGTGGTCTGGGCAGTGGCCGCCGCTGTCCGTCCCCAGTCCCTCCATATAGGGCCAGCAGGACAGACGCCACCGCGCCGCGCCGCAACTGCCGCCACCGTGGGGCTCCAGGCTCGGGGTGCAGTGCAGCCGCCGCTGCCGTCCGTGTCGCCGGTAATTGCTCGAATTTCAATTTGTTTCTCGGCCATCGACCGCCTGGCGGCGGCGGCGGCGGCGGTGGCTGAGAGCCGATGTCTCCGGCGGCTGAGAGCCGGCGTCTCCGGCGGCTGAGAGCCGACGTCTCCGGCGGCTGAGAGACGGCGTCTCCGGCGGCTGAGACCCGACGTCTCCGGCGGTTGAGAGCCGGCGTCTCCTGCGGCTGAGACCCGACGTCTCGGGCGGCTGAGAGCCGACGTCCCCGGCACGGTGGTAATGGCCGCGCGTCACAGCAGCCCGCGCTCATCGCCGCCGCCGCCTGCCGCCCGCAGAAGCTGTGGTTCCAGCACGTGTGGCCGTGCCTGCGGGAGGAGATGCTGGCGCAGGAGGTGTTGGCGGCCGTGCTGCAGCCCATCCTCTACATCATAAGCGAGATCAGCCAGGAGGAGTACGAGACCATCATCCTGCCCCGATTCAGGTTAGAGACACACCGCCATTGTCTTGTCCTGCCGCCATCTTCACGAGACCACTGTGCCGCCTGGCTCCGGTGAGGGGTAAAGAGCGATGCCCCGGGCATGTTTCAAGTGATGGTTAAGTAGCATTGGCCTTCTTGGCTGGAGGTGGTGAGCGGAGACATTTGTCCCTACTAGCTTCAGATATGAGACAGTGAACATTATCTTGCACGACTACAAATTGTTAAAAGAAATGACACTCTGGGCGGTTCATTTCGTTCTCTACCTACGCTCAACGCGTTCATTTCAAATGCCGTCTGATGTGCCCCGTCTACATCAGCCACCATACTCTCAGTCCAGGCTGTCGCAATGCCCAATTTCAAATGCCACTGAGAAAGCAATGCGATATCGGTCGGGCCATACACCCTCCTGGGCTCCAGATTAAGATGACAAGAGGCTGTAATTGATTACGTCAAATCGGTGGCATTGCTGATAAATGCCCGGAGATAACAAGGTACGAACAGACGCAATGGTTTGAATCTCAGGCGAGTTTTCCTCTTCAACGCAGATGTATTTTCTGCTGGCCCAAGTCCATCCAGGCTTCTGTGACGCTGCTGGAGAACCTGCACATCATCCTGGAGAAGACGCCAAAGGATGAAATCCAATCGGACGTGATGCCGATCCTCTACAGCGCCCTGGAAAGCAACACCGCCCAGATCCAGGTGAGCTGCCAGCCAGGCCCGCCTGACAGGTCCACCGTTATCAGCTGCTTCCGCCTGACATGTCCACCGTTGTCTGTTGTTTCTGCCTGACAGGTCCACCGTTGGGTGTGTCTGCCAGACAAACAGACAGCCAGGTCAGGCAGATTCACTGCAGGATCACTCGCCGGGTCAGTTTGGAGCACGCCGGCACCGGCGATGGCCCAGACATCGCGTTCACGCTCCTGTCGACTGCCCTACCGGCAGCCACGTGCGGCAGCGGGTCACCGCCTAGCCTAGTCACCATCCACCCAGTGTCGCTGGCACTTCGTCGGCCCAGATCAGCCCCTGGCGCGCGTCAAGAGCCGCTCCAGTGGGCCAATGTGTGGTGGTGAGGCTCTCACGAGCGGGCCAATGTCCACCACGGGCTCCGATTTTGCTTCCCCCGAACAGGCGCCTGGCAACAGCGTTCGAGGTCATATCAAGGCAGCGTGTTAGGCCTAAAATGCGCAAGCCGGCAGCGCGATCGCAGAAGCGCGGTCCACAAAGACGCTGCGCTTTTATCAACGGCTAAGCGCGGTGCTATCAGGGGCTGCCATAATTTATAATCTACCATTGCTGCTTCAGTGTATTCGGAACCTGCCATATTTTGTCAGGTCCCGTAACTTCCTCATCTTATGACTGATGTCACGACCTTTGTGACCTTTCAAAGGTCCTGGACCGCCAGAGCCTGAGGTAGACGTTTGCAGTAGGGTGTGGCGCTTCGCCGTTAAGTCCTTCCAGTTTTTCTGTCCCAGTAACGCATGAGCGCCTGCCTTCCGCTTCATCCATCGGTGACTGGTTAGGTTAGGGTTGGGTTCGTGTCGCTTTCGGCGCTCGCTGCTTGCCGCTGACTGGAATGGCCCGTGGCTGGTAACAGCGGCTGTACTTAAGGTGAGATGGTGTCAGAGGGTAGGGCGGACCATGCTGAATATGGCGCGATGCGCCAAGTTTCGCCGCAATATTTTGCCGTCGATCCGGAATTTTGCAATGGGATGGTGGAGGTCAGAGTTTACGTGACAGGCACAGCTCAGTTTGCGCGCTGATGCCAGAAATCCATCAAATCAAAGGCGTGCAAAGTTCGAACGAAATCTTTAAAAACTGTATCGCTTGATTTACTATCCTGTACGACTCTGGGCGGGGGGGGGGGGGGGCGTTGACCGAAGCGTCGCCGCGGCCTTTTGATCACATGGGAAACCCAATACGGCACCGCGGCGCTCGAACCGATGTGTCCGATGTGTCCGATGTGTCCGATGTGTCGCTCCGAGCCGCTCCGTGTCTCTCCCTCACCGCCGCTGCGTTGACAGCGGGAAGACCGCCAGTCATGGCCTGCAGATCCTAACACGGTGTCCTATGCACACCCCGGAGAGGTTCGCAATCGGCCGCGCGCAGCCTGCTCTCCATTCATCTGACCGTAACTCGGTTACCTGACACGGACCCATGCCACCCCCACATTCGGCCATGAGATGACATCTGATCTGATCATGAGATCTGACCACGATCATCTGACCACGGTTCACGCCGTGCTCATTTGAACATGATGAATGTCGTGGTCATCGGATCATGATCCATGCCATGTTCATCTGGCCGTGATATGTGCCGTGCCCGTCTGACCATAAGCGAAGCCGTGCTGATCTCATCATAGGCCCATGTCGTGCTGATCTGACCATGATCCATGCCTTATCCATCTGACCATGATCCCTGTAGTACGCATCTGACCACAATCCATGCAGCACCCATCTGACCATGATCCATGCAGTACCCATCTGACCGTGATCCGTGCAGCACCTATCTGGCCACGTTCCGTGCCATACTCATCTTCCCATAATCCATGCAGTACCCATCTGACCGCGATCCATACCGTACTGATCTGTGCCTAGTGCGACGGACTTAGCCTGCGTCTCGAGCGTTCATTTGGCGCTGCTGACCTAGTTTTTGTTTCTGCAATGCCCCAACCGGCGCCAAACACATTTAACTTTCACCCGTTCATTCGCTGTGATGTTAAACCCCGGATCCCGTCTCTCACCCGTTTTCCATTGACATGTGTATGACTCGCACGACCTTGGTTCATGCCTTTCACGGCCGGCCTGGTCTCGCACAGCTGGCGCCTGTGTTTGACTCAATGGCCTGTGTTTCGTTCCCAGCGTGCCTGCCTGCTGGCGGTCCCCAACGTCGCCGAATACATCGACGAGGAGGCGGCTCGCAAACTCGTCTTTCCACGGGCCAGGGCCATCTATGAGAAGAACTCAATCGACTTACTGGTGAGGGCCGATCCTTCTGCTGACTCGGAGCGCGAGTTTGGGACGCGGACATGGGACGAAGTTTTGGTGCGCGGGACGTGGTTTCAGATCACTGGGCGGTGTAAAATTGGTAAAAGCCTAGTGCACACATGAATATGAATATGAACGAACATGATTGCAACAAGCTTATGCAGAAAGCCTATAAACTATGAACTTGTAAACATAGTGCACACATGGATATGAATATGAACGAACATAATTGCAACAAGCTTTATGAAAAAAGGCTTATAAAATTTTAGCTGACAGCTAATGAAATAAAACAGAATGATGTGCAACTAGAAAGGCCACAAACATTCCTTACAAAGGCGTGCCGCTATGTGGAGCAGGCCGGGCCGTCGGGAGAGGATGGCACTCGCTGAGTAAAAATGAAGTTGATTGGATAGGTCACACCTGACGAAAATGAAAGCAAATGATGCTACGGTTATGTTCATTTTCATCGAGCTCAAAGTGTCATCAAAACACAAAATAAAGTGCGATGCTGTTGTCACATTGCACACAGTTTGATGAGCGCTAAAAGTAAAAGGGTCCTGGTAAAAATGGTCTGTCTTGAGTGGACTTTTCTGGGAGATCAGAGGTAAGCAAGAAAGCGATGCATGTCTGGTATGGACAGAAGGGAAACTTCGAACCTTCGAAAGGAAAATGGTGGAAAATGGAGAAAATAAATAAAAATAACTTAAAGGCCTAAGAGGAAAAAGGCTGGCAATAAACGGCAACTCATCAGACGAAATTAAATGCCTTTGTCTCCGCAGACGGTGCTTACGGCGTGCGTGACAAGCTGCACGACTCATGGGTACGAGGCTCATGGACGATAGGAAAAATGACAACCAATGGATCGGGTGGAACAAAAGTAGTCTCCGCCGGTGTGGATGGGAGAAAGGGGGTGACCGGTAGTTAGGTGGTTAAGCTGCGCGAGCGGTGAGCCAGAATTCCCCGCGAAACTCGAATCCCCGCGGTGTCCGTCATTCCTGCCATGGTAAGAGACAGGCGACTCCGTAGAGTCTCACCAGCTGAGCGCGCCGGAAAGCCCCAATGACGATGATATGAGAAAATATGCAATATGCTCTACAGGAGATAAACGTGTGCGTTGGCAGGTACGGAAAAGGGTAAAACGAGGAGTGCCTCGCTGCTGATAGACGCGAGAATGTGATCGACGTCGAAGATGCCGGGTACATTTGGGAAACCTCTGAAGAGGAATGTACGGGGCTATCCTGGGATCATCGACCGGGATCTTGTTCCGATCGTGTGGAAAGCCTCTGTGACGAAGGTGATCGGGGATGCTGAAGCTGATGCTGCTCGTTGAAGCCTCTCCCAAACTGCCTGATTTTCCAGCGGCACGCCCGAAATATGGCGAGATGCATGAAGATGACCACCGAGGCAGCGAATACGGTGTGTGGGACCGAGGAAGATTTTTTCGGCCTTCCCTTTTGTACTTGCCTCAATCCGAATTTTGCGCCATTACGCCATTGCGCCCAGTTGATAGCCTCCTGCCTTAACTACGCGTTTGACCACCTCTGTGCAAGCACAAAACTGCTGGAGACCCCATAGTCCCCCGATATCTTTTTTTTAGGTTGCATGGAGGGTTAGCAGGAGGGCTCCTGGGACCACAGTTCTTCGCATGCCCGGGTAGTTGCAAAGGTCCTGTTTGCGAGATCCCAACAGAGCAACGTCAGTCTAACGGGCAGCTTGGTTGAAGGGCTTCAACGTATTACGTCATGTCATTCCGCAGTCACACACTGCGCCGTAGTGATGTGATCCTCAGTATCCCAAGCCACACTGCCAGCTGGCCGTCTTTTCCGAGGTAACTGGTCGATAGCTGCTTCTGGAACGGAGCCTAGAAGCTGCCCGGATGGTGGGCTGTCCATTAAAACCGGGTTGAGAAAACATGATTTCGCGTGGGTCACGACGTTATTGGGAGCTACATCACTGCAAAATGGTACGCATTTTTGATTTAGCAAATCGGGCTTGGAGATAGCCATCGACCGTTCCTGTAAGCCATTTTTCTGTTTTACCCCCAGTGTGGTGGTGAAAAGAGCAAGCCAAGTGAGCTAATTGCCGACCCCTGTAAGCTAATTGCCACTACACTCTGCAAATGAAGCATGGTGGCCATGCCGGATATATGAACAGGTCCCACAGACGTAACCAGCTTTTCAAAGGAGGGGAGTAGAGACTTGTGATTGGAGCGCGGCCCGTGACCGCCGTCGTCAGCTGACAGCCAGTGGCTTATTTGACAGAAGTGACGGATGGAGGCGGAATTCCATTTTAGGTTTGCATGTCCCTGGTCATATTTTGCCCCCTACTCTCAAGTTTGGAGGTGCCCTGCGAGTAAAAAATTGTTTATTTCCCCTGCCTTAGCATCACGTTAGCAAATGTCTTGCTTAGTAAGCTATTCATACTACCGTCTTGCTCACACAGGTGTGATGTTATATTTCTTTGCGCACAATGTTATCGCTTTGAAAGGCTGAACACTGCCTTTGAACACACTCACCACATGCATCATTTGTGTGTAAATATTGTCCGAAGAACATTGCTTTGTATCTAGATTGGAAAATATCCCTTACGTGCCGGCATTCACGACGTGATGCATTTCACATGGTTTTGAGATTCTCTTTTTCGATCCCGGAAACCGCCTGTTTGTTGCTACTTTTTATCTGGCCCTGCAGCTGTCAAGCGGGAACCATGTGCTTGAAAATTTGACCCAAAAAGTAGAAAGAATGGTTGGAAAAGACCAGAAAATGCCAACGAACTGCCCCAAATCATTTATGAGACATCAACAAAAACACGAGGGCAGTGGGAACTGGCCCTCCTCGTCCGGAATGGGGGGTCAATGAGCTATAAGTCTGCTCACACATGGGTTAACACGTGCAGGTGGCCTGTTGTATACCCTTCGCTCGGGTGGGGGGTTAATTTGGCCCTCTGAAATCTTAAGAACTATGAGGGCTAAAGACACCAAATGCACAGGGTGTGTTGGCCTGTACGTAAACTCACTTAGGACAAATTTGATGTTCCTAGGTCATGACCTTCGGGTCAAACAAGGTCAAACAAGGTTAAACTCTAAGCTGGTTTACAAAGTGCCCTCAAAACGTAGATACCAGCTCTAAGCAACACGTTACATGCTCAGTTAAGGCCAGTGACCTTGTTCCACCTTTCGAGGTCATTGTGACCAAAATCATAGAAGACTGCTTTTGGGTTTTGCATTTAAATAGGCGACAAGGTTTACCCTAGGCAGTATGTTCTTAAAAAACAAAATATTGACCCGGGTCGTTTTAGGTGAGCGACCTATTCTGACCTTTGAGAAGTCCTTGGACGATGTCTAATGCGGCTCCTGTTATTAATGAATTCGAAATGAGCACCAGAAACTACTTCAAACAGCAAGCCCCGGAGTAATAAAACAGCTTGGTTTTGACGTTGGCCTGACGTTCATACCTGACACCAGGTCAATGAAATTTGATCATTCAATTGTTGTGTTACCTAAGAATCTATCTAAGAGATGTATCGCCTCGTCTAACACTCCGTTGTTCCATCATATTGATACATTCCCTAGAAATTGACATCGCTGAGTCCGTGATCTAGTTCTGACCTGCCGTAGGTCAGCGACCTTACAAGGTACATGTAGATTTTGATACCAAGCGACCCGCCATCCAATTGTCCACAGCTATGCAAAATTTGGCGTGGTAACGCCGCACCGTTCGGAACTCATTCCGGAAAAACTCAGGGGGTCAGTTCGACCCTCGACCCCGGCGCGTGTTAAGCCGCACCCGGCCAGGGGAAGTTGACTTCCCCTTACACTTTTTCGAACACAGGTCAAAAGCGAATGCTTGCAGGGACACTACATTTTTAGGATCCGTTCATCAATTGATTTGGTATTTGTTGTGTAGATGTCAAGTTTTTACCTACCGAGATCAGTGACCTGGTCACTGATCTCAGTAGACCTGGTCACTGAAAGAGGTCAACATCTTAAAAACTTTGACCTCATATAACTTTTTGTGGGTCATTTACCTTCGTTCAAACTGGTTGTAGTAATAGAACATGATAGTAACTACAGCTTTTATATTTTATATTTCCTCAGAAAATGCGAGGTCGTTAGCCTGAAGTCACATCAATTGTCGCTACTTTTCATAAATAATAAATAATGCAAGTTTGTGCCTATTTGGGGGTAATTTTCGTGTTGCATGTCAGGAAAAGAGTGCTTAATTATGTGCACAGCCATCAAATAACCAAAGAGCACATGACATTGAGCCATGTTGTGGCTTTTCTCTATGGATACCTTCTGCAGAACACATGCCGAGCTCAAAATATGCAGTTTAGAGGTAATTTGAGGCGCAGAATTCAAGTATTCCAATGAAAACGCATCACAATAAAATTATAATGCATTTTGAGGTCACATTAGGTCGTGCAAAGTCATATGAGGCCCATCAGGTCGGTGACCTATGTTGCCATTAGCAGAGAGGCCAGACGAACCAGTGCGACGCGTGTAACCACTTCCTTTTCGTGTTTATGAAGCTATTGTCTAATTTCATGTACCAATTTACCTGTTCTTAGTTTGTTACAAAGGCATCACTAAGCTTCGGAGGAACTTCTTATAATGTAAACAATAGCTATGCCATCTTGAAGAACTGTAGATGTCCATTATACCCTTCCTGACCACAAAAAAGAAAACATGGTACTGGTCGCATAGACCTGGTTAGCACTTTAACTTTTTCAGTTGGATGGTTTGTAAGTCTGACCTAAGTTAACGTCAGATGACCCCTACTTGACCATGAGATGATATTTTTGTACCTGAAAAAATTCTCCCACAGCTGAACCTAATAAAATGAACGTAGCAGAAACATATTTTTAAGATAAGTATCGTTCTTTTAGGCTACTGGTGGGCCAACTTTTAACGATGACCTCATCTGACCTGGCTCATGTGGGGAACAGAAATGATCCAAATGAACTCCCCGCAGTCTTTGCGCTTATTTCCGTGTTCTCAATTTTTGTCTTGATGTGTAAACATAGGTTTTAACCGCACCAATCGGAACAACTGTTTTTTGTCTTCCGTGACCTCCGGTGACCTCACGTTTTACCTAAGGTCAAATACTTGAGGTGCATTCTTCACGATTTGGCGAAACCTTTAAAACGATATTTTTGTTTTTCTCATACGGCGTCTGAAAGTTGGAGATCCCACGGGAAAGTCAACTCTTCCCCCCCCCCTCCCCGGCTGGGAGGGGTTGTCTCACACCCCCGGCCGGGTGAGGGTTAAAGTGACAACCGTTCGATTCTGACAAGACATTTTTAGTACCGTCAATAAAGGCGAACGGTTATAGGCATGCGTGTCTTAAAACGGCGACACGTCAATCGAACACGAAATCCTGCCTTGACTCAAACATGGCCACGCTTCGCCGACGTCGCGCTCTTGCCCATATGCACCCATGGCGCGCGTTCCGTTCCACCACTGCAGACACCACCTGCGTGGCGAGCTACACTCCTCGCTCTCCGGTTTTTCCGTGCACTGGGCGTGGGAGATCGCGTGACCCGCGTGACCCGCAGCCCACGCGGCGATAGGTGACGCGTTAAGTGGTGGCTGGGTAAAAACGCTTTCGACCAATTGATCAGATCGGTGTATTTGGCGAGGTTACGGTCGATGTTGGGCAACTTGTACGGCCGCACTGTTTTGAAGCACGCACATTCATTTCTGTATATCGTGATTGACGTCGCCGCCGTTGGCTTGTAAACATTTTATAACTGTCACCTTTCATCATGTTGTGTTGTCCTCGCGTATGAGAGGTTTTTTCTTAAACCGTTGATGCATTGATAGCTTGCGACGGTTTCATTTGAACACAACCGTCTTCCTGGTTTCGCTGAGTCTGAGTTTCATTGGCTTTGAAGGGCTCTGAAGCTTTTACCATTTTAGGGTCATGTAATGAGGAATAAAGAGGTGGGTGGAGGAGGGGGTGGGGTAGAGGAAAAAAGTCTGACGATTGTAGGGGATTTCCGCTAACGACTCTTACAGGAACCCATTTTTTGAGGTTTGTGGTTGGTGTGGATGCTCAAATGAGCAGCGTTCCTGCTCCTGGCAAGGCCAACGCGCCAGCTGAAGGCTGACGGACCCAGGTCACGGAGGCTGACACGGCGGCCAGCTGAGGCGGCCAGCTGAAGGCTGACGGACCCAGGTCACGGAGGCTGACACGCCAGCTGAAAGCTGACAGACCCATGTCTCGGAGGCTGACATGCCAGCTGAAGGCTGACGGCCCAGTTTGCCCTGGAAGGCCATAGCGTTGAGGAAGGACTGAAGAGCGGATGATGAGAATCGCTTTTTAGAGAAGTTTTAGTTGGAACCGACGCGGCATATTAAGGCTGTTAGTCCAAGTTCCTGTAATATATCATTTTTTCATTGTATATAAATAAGTAAATATATATATATATATATATATATATATATATCTCTCTCTCTCTCTCTCTCTCTCTCTCTCTCTCTCTCTCTTCGAAGAAGTTATAACTTCAGTCAGTAATTTGGCGTATATATATATATATATATACGCCAAATTACTGACTGAAGTTATAACTTCTTCGAAAGATACGAAGGTGCCTCGACAATTATGCAGCACGCCAGTCCTATGCAATTACGTAGCTCAGACAATGTCCCTTTGAAGATCTCATTTTCTCTTTTCAGCGGAATTTAAACGTCAAGGAAGGCAGTAGTTATTTGATGCCTAGCATACCTCGGAAGAGTGGATCAAGCGGTTACTGTATATTTGTGGCGCAGTGCTTTGTCTCCAACCGCATCCACCCAGTTGTCCATGAAGCTAACGTGCTGATGTTCCGTTTAAGCATTCAAGTGTGCATACGGTTCATCTGCCGGCCCCAGCAGCAGGAAACTGAACTTTGTACATCGGTCGTACTTCTGCTCAATGAATGTCACTGTAAGCTGGCGTCTGAGAGAGAAACAGCTTAATTACGTCATTTTCGTAAATCAGCTGCGTAATTTACACCCGTAATTGGACAGCGTGAGCAGAGCCTGACAGTGGCTCTTTTACTTATCATATTTCGGGTGGGAGAGAGCATATTTCGGCTCTTCCCCCTCCCCCCCCCCACACACACACTCCACCGCGTCCCCACCCACATCCATTGGACTTTTTGCGAGTACTCCCGAGCGTACTAGCGAAAGTACTAGCACTAATACTAGGACCTTCACTAATACTCCCTTTTACGCGTTAGATATACACGACACGTACAGGTGTAGTTCAAGGCCAAATATTAGGAAGAACTTCCAAAGAATTAAGCGATCATGCCAAGATTGCAAAAGGTCTAAAATATATTTGAGAGGAACATTATGCACGCAAATAAGACAGTAGTAATAGTTTTATGCTTCGGAGAAAAACCAGGAGAATGGAGATATAGATTCGTTGATATTTCGGCAACATGCCTTTAGCGAAACGAATAGCAGAAGTGGTAAACGCATGTATATGTCCAACGCAAGCAAACGCATCTATATACCCATTTTGCGGGTTTTCTCCGCGGAATAATGCTATTATTACTGCCTTATTATGCCAAGACGGCGATCTCCGGTGGATTAGATGCACTGCCTTGTGTTTATGTAAGTAACTGGCACTTGCAGTGAGATGAAACAACTGCGGCACGAACATGGTTATTGCGATATAACCAGAGTGGCATGGCGAAGGCTGTTCCAGGGCTCAAAATGACGCATTTGTAAACAGCGCGGAGTGGATTATGAGCTGCTAAAACAGGTAGGTTAGGAACACTAGTCGACGCCTACAGGCAAAGTTTTGCACTTCAGCCAATATTCACAGGACCAGTTCATAAATATGCTTCAGGCTGTGCGAGACTCTAGGCGTGTTCACAAAGTTGTGTTCGGTTTGTGCATGGATGTGCGAGCAGGAAAATAGTCATAAAGGTATACCTAAATTACGATAGAATTAATGGTTTGCGCGTGATAAGATGTGCACAGCTAAATATGGAGAAAGGGACAGACAGTTTTTGTATAGAGGTAGCACTGGAGATGGGATGTAAGGGAGAGAACCTATAACTTTTGGGACATGAATGCCTGAAATGTACGTTCCATTTTATTCTTCATATCTGTGCAGTGAACAGCTTCAAAAGACTACGTATACCGGCGAGTTCAGGAACGATAAGAAGGGTAGGATTGCAGCACGAGACGAGCGCGACCACGCACGGCCGGCCGTCAGGCGAGGACTGCGCTAATGGGCCATACGTCAGCCACTTATCCTTTGTTACTCCGCCTCCTTTAGGAGGCTTAATACGCCCATGACCCATGGCCACACGTCATGTAGGCACTCAACGTAACTTACAGCGTAAATCAGCATTGTAGGTGACAATACTGTTTGTTACTTGCCTAGCCTGTTCTTTTCACTACTTCACCAAACTTTGCTCCGTGTATGACAAAAATGTAACTAGAAGACCCTTTCTGGACAGCGAAGCAAATCATTATCCCATTTGGTGCGTGTATACTAGACTAAAGAGCCGTGTTGACGATGTAGTCACCGTTTTTTATCACCTTTGCCCATTGGGTTTAAATTTTAAATGTCGCTTTCATATGTGAATTCCAAAAGATATGGATTTGCGTTTGTCACATCAAAGCCAGTTAAGGAACGTAATTGCGTTTTTCGCCCCTCTGTAGCCTATTCTAAAATTGTCTGGATTATTTTTCTAGGATTAAACATCTCATCAAAAATAATTGAACGCCGTTTTTCTTTGTGTAATCAGCCAAGTAGTTCTCGAGATCTATGAGGGAGCGGTGTGGAGTGGGATCAGTTTCCTCCTGACAAGGCGGGGGCATGGGGAGCCCGCCCAAGATAGATGGTAGCTCTCACCGCAAAGCTGACGACATGCTAACAAAATCGCGGCCGGCCATCTCTAAACTCCATCTCGAATCATGTCGCTTAGAAATAATAAAGCATCCAATGGTTTAGTATTCATTTGGTAGTGCCCGCAAAACCCAATCGTATGAACTAAACCCACCGCCCAGCACCCCACAGACTGTGCCACGAACACGCCTGAAGTCTCGCTCACCTCATTCATCCGCTTTAACCTTAACTCATCCGTTTTAACGCGGCTATCGGGGGCTGACGTGTAATTCGATGAGACGGGGCAAATTATCATGGTCATGCTATGGTATCACTCAGGTGCTGTACGCGGACACCGTCAGGTTAGAGCTGGACCAATAACACGCATCGACACGACATGACCGGTTCGCGTCGCGGTGGGGTCTCGGTATAACACGCGCTCCCTCGGCGTTCGACCAGCTCGTGGTTGTTGTGGCACATGACTGAAGCTCATCTCGCTTCACGGTGCCTGATCTCCAGCGCCAGGGCAGGCCGCAGCTCTTAGAAGCTGCGGTGACTGAAGCTCATCTCGCTTCACGGTGCCTGACCTCCAGCGCCAGGGCAGGCCACAGCTCTTAGAAGCTCCGGTGACTGAAGCTCATCTCGCTTCACGGTGCCTGATCTCCAGGCGCCAGGGTCAGGCCACAGCTCTTAGAAGCTCCGGTGACTGAAGCTCATCTCGCTTCACGGTGCCTGATCTCCAGCGCCAGGGCAGGCCACAGCTCTTAGAAGCTCCGGTGACTGAAGCTCATCTCGCTTCACGGTGCCTGATCTCCAGCGCCAGGGCAGGCCACAGCTCTTAGAAGCTCCGGATGCTTTGTGTACAACACTGACGCGCGGTAATGTTTTACCGGAAGCACGACTTTCCTGCTGGCGAGAGCCGGTAGGCGGGGTAAGGGGCTGTCGCTCGCCTCGGCCTCTGAGTACGGACACGTTTGTCACTGTTGCGGACACTAGTCTGAGTACGGACCCTATTGGCATTATTGACACTATTCTGGGTACGGACTCTAATAACATTATTACCGACGCTATTCTGAGTACGGACACTATTGACATAATTACGGACACTATTCTGAATACGGACACTATTGACACAATTACGGACACTTTTCTGAGCACGAACACTATTCGCTGGCCGTACTCGACAGGTGACGCTGTACATGCTGCTAGCGCTGGAGCGGATCCTGGACAAGCTTGAGAGGCGCATCATCCTTGACGAACTGCTGCCGCTACTTTGGGACGTGCGACTGCAAGACCCAGACATCATTCAGGCTGCCGTCAGTAAGTGGCACATCCTCCAGCGGCGTCAGGTGCTGGACTGCTGCGGCTAAGTGATCCATCTTCCAATAATCTGACATGATGTGAGGTGCAGGTGTGGAACTATTTTTGTGTGTGTTTGTCGCACAACTAATTAAGACTAATGACGTCGGGAACGACGTGCGCGGAGAAGATTGGTACTGGGTGGTGTGTGTAAACTAACCTCTGACGAAGCTGCGGGCCCCGCCCCTAATTTATGCATTATTTTGCATAAACCACTTCAGAGTTTAACTGCAATTTCTGAGGAAACTATTCCATTATGTGTGTTGTCTGTTCCAAATGAAATTAAGGGGAGTGAACTGTGTTTCCACGGGTGCCTTCATGGTGACGTTGATATGGATTTTTGCGGGGTCATCAAAAGCGGACTTTCTGGAGAAAACCCAAAGTCCGTGCTGGGGGCCATCGATTTATCCTGAGTCTTAAAGTATTTTTATCTAGGTTTCGTATGTTATATGGGTGTGCGGACATGTTATAGTCAGGAGCACAACGTATACGGTTGAAAGGGATGACGCCAAAATTGCACATACAACTGGTTCTATGTTGGTGGCGATGTACGGCACACATTCACGTCCATTCGATGCTGGTGTTGGTCTCGTTGCACGCGAAAGGGAGGCCTGTTGTGACCATTTAGCAGGAAGATGCTTTTTGCATGTGTTGGAGAGAGTTTGTGTGGAAATGTCAAGCCCTCGAAAGCATGCCGAAGAGAGCAATAAATTGGTCGTCCCCACAAGAAGCAGGAGACCGCCAATAGACGCAGGCAATGAAAGGTTACAAAAACTTGTTACGTCACTTTGCGCGTCAACAAGGTGTAAAGCATTGCTATGTAACTGGAGGCGGTGCTATTCCACGCTGACGGCGTCGCAATTTTATGCTTTTGCAAGAAGCGGGCCCGTGCTAATCATGCAACAAGAAGGGGCCGCTTGAATACCACAATATAAATGCAGATTAGCAATCTGGAACCGGCCAGCCGTTGCTATGTTCACGTGTGCGTCCCAGGTTTGCGATTTCCGTGGGGTAGAACGCCATCCCACAACTTAAATACAAGTAGCCTTACGTTGCTAACATGCCTGCGCGCTCCCTCCAGACGTTTACAGGGTGATGTTGACAGACAACAAGAAGTATGGACTCAGCGTGAACCTGATGGCCACTCGGGTCATGCCGTCCTTGCTGCCTCTTACCATGAACGCGGCGCTGCACCTGGACCAGTTTACCAGCCTGGTGGAGGTGCTGCAGGAGATGCTGGACACCATTGACAAGTACGCTGCTGTGTTCTTCCAAATGTGCTTGTTCCGATACACATTGTGAAATCGTTGCAAACTGTCGTTTAGGCCCCCTTTGTGCAATGGTTTTAAACCTTCAATATTGCAAGTTCACAAACACTTGCTTCATGACTAGATGAAAGGTCTCCTGTTGAGTAAGCGATCTTTGATATACCAAGCGTAGATATACAAAGTAAGATATACAAAGTAAGCGATCTTTGATATACCAGCACGCGCTCGGGTGGGGGTGGGTGTCAAATTGACCCCCCACCCGAAGGTTTTTCCAATATGGTTTCCGAACGGCGTGGCGCAGTCGCGCCAAATTTAGCATAGCTGTAGACAATTGAATAGCAGATCGTTTAGCATAACACATTTAGATGTACCTTGTAAGGTCGATTGCCTATGGCAGATCAAAGTTAGGCCATGGTGTCAGCAAAGTCAATTTCTAGGGAATGGTTCAATTTGATGCAACAACGGGGTGTTAGACGAAGTCATACATCTCTGAGATGCTTTCTTAGGCGACACAAGTATTGAATGAGCAAATTGCGTTGACCTAAGGTCAGGTATAAATGTCAGACCAAAGTCAAAATCAACCTATTTTATTACTCTAGGGCTTGCAGTATGGAATAGATTATGGTGCTCATTTCGAAGTTATTGATAGCAGGAACCGCATTATACATCTTCCATGGACTTCTTAGAGGTCAGAATAGCTCATTGGCATAAAGTGGCCCGGGTCAACATTTTGTTTTTAGAAGCATACTGCCCAGCGTAACCGTTGTCACTTATTCAAATGCAAAATTTAGAGCAGTCTTGTATGATTTTGGTTACCATGACCTTCAAAAGGTCAAACAAGGTCACCTTAACTGAGCATGTGACTTTTGCTCCGAAACAGATACCTAGGTTCGGGAGGCACTTTGGAGACCAACCAGGAGATTGACCTTATTTGTCCCGCAGGTCATGACCTAGGAACCTCCAACTTTGATCTAACTGAGTTCACGTACAGACCAACACACGCTGTAAATTTAGTGTCTCTAGCTCTCTTGGTTCCCGAGATCTCCGGGGGTCAAATTGACCGCCCACCCGAGCAAAGGGTATCTAGCTGGCCCCCGGCGCACGTGTTAAACGACGTTGTAATGGCGCCTGGCAATGGTATTGACGGTACTCGATGTTTAGAGCCGCGGACATCCTCAAGAGCGATACTCTCCTGAGGACATCAGCAGCTTGAGATACTGAGTGCCGTCAATATAATTGTTGGTTACCATTACAAGGTCGTTTAAACTAGTACCTCCCTGGTATATTGAAGGCCCTTAACATCAGACCTTTCAGCTTGTAAACCAATTTTGAGGAGCATTTTGGTGCGCTGGGCGTACTCCTCACGGCCAAATATACCGTTTCGAGTTAAATGTGAATATCGGTATGGATTGTGTTGATACGTGTACTGTGGCAACGTGATGTGTTGAGGTATTTTCAATACGACTCTACTTTCACCCAAATCTGCACTTTGATTAATGCGTCTCACGTCCCTTCAGAACATCTTTGTTATGATACAAAACAAGAATAAGCGAATCAGTCTTTGCAAACGAACGACAGCACATCCGTTTTTCTACCGCGTTTTCAAGAAAAGTTTCCATGCATTTTTGTGGTGGAGAGTACACAGTGGAGGATTCTTAGCTCGTGACCATCGTGAGATATTGTCGTCAGGGTGCTGATCTGCGGATCATTATATGTTAACAACCATTAATTCCCGTTTTCGCGGCCAGTTTCCATTCCCATTTGACTTGGGTTGTCTGTCTTCTTGCTGTCCAGGATACCTGATTGCACAACATTTGCAATAAGCCCATCGCAGGGAGTGTGGGCGTTTGGTGCTGTGGGCGGGATGGTGGGGGGGGGGGTGGGGGGGGGGGGGGCACGGTGCGTGCGTGGGAGGCCGCCGCTGGTATCAGCGTCGCCGGCTGTCGCGGTCACCCTCCTCACAAGAGTAACTTTATGGTGAGGAGTCCATTGGTCAGCATACGAGTCAGATGATGTTAAGATGTTGAGCACAACTCGGCACGTGAAGACTGCGGCACACCCGACAGTAACACACATGTGAGACTGGGGCACAACCCGACAGTAACACACATGTGAAGACTGCGGCACACCCGACAGCAACACACATGTGAAGACTGCGGCACACCCGACAGTAACACACATGTGAAGACTGCGGCACACCCGACAGTAACCACATGTGAAGACTGCGGCACACCCACAGTAACACACATGTGAAGACTGCGGCACACCCGACAGTAACACACATGTGAAGACTGCGGCACACCCGACAGTAACACACTGTGAAGACTGCGGCACACCCGACAGTAACACACGTGGACTGCGGCACACCCGACAGTAACACACAGTGAACTGCGGCACACCCGACAGTAACACACATGTGAAGACTGCGGCCACACCCGACAGTACACACATGTGAAGACTGCGGCACACCCGACAGTAACACACATGTGAAGACTGCGGCACACCCGACAGTAACACACACGTGAAGACTGCGGCACACCCGACAGCATCACACATGTGAAGACTGCGGCACACCCGACAGTAACACACATGAAGACTGCGGCAACCCGACAGTAACACACATGTGAAGACTGCGCACACCCGACAGTAACACACACGTGAAGACGCGGCACACCCGAAGTAACACACATGTGAAGACTGCGGCACACCCGACAGTACACACCGTGAAGACGCGGCACCACGACAGTAACACACATGTGAAGACTGCGGCACACCCGACAGTAACACACATGTGAAGACTGCGGCACACCCGACAGTAACACACACGTGAAGACTGCGGCACACCCGACAGTAACACACATGTGAAGACTGCGGCACACCCGACAGTAACACACATGTGAAGACTGCGGCACACCCGACAGTAACACACACGTGAAGACTGCGGCACACCCGACAGTAACACCATGTGAAGACTGCGGCACACCCGACAGTAACACACCGTGAAGACTGCGGCACACCCGACAGTAACACACACGTGAAGACTGCGGCACACCCGACAGTAACACACACGTGAAGACTGCGGCACACCCGACAGTAACACACATGAAGACTGCGGCACACCCGACAGTAACACACACGTGAAGACTGCGGCACACCCGACAGTAACACACTGAAGACTGCGGCACACCCCACAGTAACACACATGTGAACTGCGGCACACCCGACAGTAACACACGCGAGACTGCGGCACACCCGACAGTAACACACGTGAAGACTGCGGCACACCCGACGTAACACACATGTGAAGACTGCGGCACCCCGACAGTAACACACACGTGAAGACTGCGGCACACCCGAAGTAACACACATGTGAAGACTGCGGCACACCCGACAGTAACACACATGCGAGCCACAGGGCTGAAGCGGAGCGGGTGGCAAGGCTATTGGCGGGACAGTAGGCCCGATCAGGCACCATAGACGGCTGTCTTCCCGTAATGGTCCGATCAGGCACCAGAGGCGGCTGTCTTCCCGTAAAGGTCCGATCAGGCACCAGAGGCGGCTGTCTTCCCGTAAACGCTTTTGCGTTCGTAACCACGGTATCCAATACCCATTGTTTAGCTGGTGATAATATTTAAGAGGGGTGTAAACGGAACCAGATGCATTAATCTGAACTACCTGTCCGGAATCCTTAAGCACGTCCAAACTGGCAGGGATCACAGCAAGGATCCTAGGCAACCGACGAATTACACAGGCAAGGGCCCGCACGATATCGACCATCGGGAGCCCCACGTCTCCAACTAATCCACATAGAGTTTATGCATTCGGTGCCCCGTCACATTCGCTCCTAGCATGCACATTGATTGGCGCCCACGTCAACCCACTCATTCATGGTTCGCATACGGATAGGACCCCCCCCCCCCCCCACTCCCGTTTCCCTGTCCAGAGCCTTGGTGTTGCTATTGTTACTTCTGCGCTAGTCCTCGTTGAGTGAATTTGAATTTCATTAAATGCATTTCAATCAGCTGAAGAAAACACATTTAGGACCGATATGAAAATATAGGACATAAACGTGTATAAATGGGTAGCTATTCATAAACGTGACTTCACTGAATGTTTGAAATGCACGAAAAAATTTAATTCAGCTAATTATGCCGCACCGTTTGGTATTTGTTTTAGAAAACCTTGGGAGGAACAAATTAATCTCCCACCTCCAGGGCGTGCTTAAGTGTTCTTTTTTATTTATTTGAGTTCTTTGAGTCATGACGACTGATATGCGTCAAATGACCACTAAACGATTTTTACTTTCTCGTTGAGCAAGGACGGTAACACGGCCTAACTCTGGTTCAGATATTGAGACCGGCTTTCATGCCAGTCGCGTGGATCTTGTTGATCCCTATGAGAACCGCTATTCCACGAGAAAATCCGTCCGTTATTTCCGGAATTTTTGGTATTACATGCCAAACTCATAGAAAACGGACGTGGTCAATCATTGGACCTGTGTGATGTGCTCAAAAGACACATGGTGACATTATCGTAGCACCGCTCACTGGAGTGGCAATACTGATGCTCGTCGTCACCGGGCTCGTCCAGCCCTAACTAAGGCATCCTTCTGGCGATGTAATCACCGCTCACTGGAGTGGCAATACTGATACTCGTCGTCACCGGGCTCGTCCAGCCCTAACTAAGGCATCCTTCTGGCGATATAATCACCGCTCACTGGAGTGGCAATACTGATACTCGTCGTCACCGGGCTCGTCCAGCCCTAACTAAGGCATCCTTCTGGCGATGTAATCACCGCTCACTGGAGTGGCAATACTGATACCCGTCGTCACCGGGCTAGTCCAGCCCTAACTAAGGCATCCTTCTGGCGATGTAATCACCGCTCACTGGAGTGGCAATACTGATGCTCGTCGTCACCGGGCTCGTCCAGCCCTAACTAAGGCATCCTTCTGGCGATGTAATCTGGTACATCTCGCCATTTCGCGCTGAAAACGTCCTTGATCGTCCAAAGGTTTCCTGCGCCACCGGATACCGGATACCGGATACCGGATACTGCGTCGCCGTCACGGATAAAGACGGAAACGAGACACTTGTCTTGAACACTGCTTGTTTTCGTAAATGCAAGGTAATCTTCGACATTAGTTTCGGTAAGAATCCATTAAAGCAAATGTTAAAAAAGCTGGATGTGGTGGGACTTGAACGCACAACATATCATGCCATTCGTAGATTGCAGTGGTGATAGCAGCGATCTGACGCTCTTATACCCTCCTTAATGCATGTGTTTGTGCATGCCACACGAGCACCGCTACCCCAGCCTCAAAAGTAGACATGAGCCATGTCCACGGCGGCGAGCAGACGACTGGCACGTTTAAATACTCCTCTCTGGGAAGTGCCTGCTGTTAAGCGAGATTGCACCGATGTGCAATGAATTCCTCCACGTGCGCATGTGAACGTACATGTCATGTTATTGTGATATAGATCCATGGCCCAGCATTGAAGACATTTATCCACAGCTTTCATGCATATGGCAATACTGTTGTTGCTTATAAGTGATTCACCGGGACAGTGGGATAACCCCGAATGGGATCCGAACGATGAAAAGGGAACGTCGGACAAAAGCATCACCCCAGGTGAGAAATGACAACTGCTTTACAAAGCAGGCCGCGATGGTAGCGATCCATGCCTTCCATCGTCTGGCTAGATGGTAGGTAGTAATAGGCGAATGATTGCACGTCTCCAGGGGTAACCCCTGATGGTCTGGTCGTGGGATGAGCGGCGGCAGGTAGGTCGGTCTGCCAAGACCAAGTAAGCGTTATTTTCAGACCATCTAACGGCACAAGAGACTTAATAGGCAATTCAGAAGGTACAAGTTTCATAACAATAGATGAAATACCTTTGGGACATCAGTAGCTGCTCATAGTGTTTGCCTTCCTGACCGATGCAATGCTCCTGGCGTGTGCACCTGATTTAAAAAGTAGCTGGTTTTACCAATGATTGAACTTTGTGACAGTCGAATGAGCCTTTTTGCTGTTCACACTTCGGACGCAGACACCTTAAGTTACAATGTGGATGGCAACGTAAATCGAAGAGTTGGTGAACTCATGTATTTGGAGCACGTGCGCAACGTGAGCAATTCTCCTGGCATGCTTTGGGGCGGAGGCGGGGGCGACGGCAAGCAACTTCACAGCCTCGTGGCGTGAACTTGCCGCGTGCCCCCGCCATGTCGCTGTTATTTTGAACGCCTCCTGGGTCGTTTAGCGACGTCGGCTGGTGCTGCGAGACGTGTCGAGATCGCCAGTGCCCGCCCGAGTTAGCTGGCGAGATTGTCGGCGTCTCCCCGAGGCGGGACGGCGGCCAGCGAGATGGGCTCCGTCTCGCGGGCCGGGTCTCCGGGCTGGGCCGTTCTCGGCGGCGTGTCGAGAACGGCACGACCTCCGAGTCGTCCCACGCCCGGCTCGATGGCCGGGGATGCAGTTCAGCGCTCGGCCGGCTGGCGCCAAGTGCTATTTTGCAACGTCGCCGGTCCATAATGGATCGTGGCACGGTCTTCTTGAGCAGCCCCACGTGCCCAGGAGGCCATTGCGAGCTATCAGCTGCCGAGACCGGCGAGTCGCTGGGCGGTCGTTGGCCGGCGCGACGACAGCGCTCAGCACCAGGGCTTCATGACACCGAGACCCGCCCGGCAAATTCTCAGTCCACCTGAGTGTGTTTGTACAGATGCTCTGTGCATGCCACGAATGCTTCAGGGAACCACGTCCCTCTTCGCTTCCAATTTGAAACCTGCATTACGTAAAAAGTTATCCATTGCTAGAGCGTTCGACGTAGTAGGATTGACCCTCGTCCTTTAAATGCTAACACCACGGCTCCAGCAAAACTTTTCAGCTCCCAAATGTGTACTTATTTTTGCCACAAGCGCTGATCTTTAACCCGTCGATCTAGTACGGTAGTGCTTAGTCCGGCTTCCTGCGTGACTGGTCATGCGATATCTTGCAAAGCGTGCGTTTCACGGTCGGGTATGGATGAACACACCGCCGGCCCGCCGCGCAACCGGGCTGGCTCGATGAGCGGGAGGAGTTTTGCAAGCTGGGTCGGGACGTGTCAGGAAATGTTGGTAGAACGAGTGTCAGGAAATGTCGGAGAATGAGTGTCGGGAAATGTCGGGAGAACGAGTGTCGGGAAATGTCGGGAGAATGAGTGTCCGGAAATGTTGGGAGAATGACTGTCGGGAAATGGAAAATGTCAGGAGAATGAGTGTCGGGAAATGTCGGAAGAACGAGCGTGTCGGCCGGCGCAGTGACTGCCTGGCGTATATGGCCGACGCCGACGGGTCCTGAAGGGATAGTGATGTGGCCACAACCACCGAAACCAAACGTAACGTAGCGCGCCTGGACGCCGTGATGCGTCACGACGCATAACGTGACGAAAATAGTTACAGCGATCGCTTCGCAAGCTCGGACCTCACACGGATGCGAATGTGATCACATCCGGCGATCCCCACTGTTGGCACGCTGAACGGGAGCTAAACGCGAGTATTGCGTCAGCACAGAGTCAGCAGGATGTCAGCAGAATGTCAGCAGGATCCGCACCCGTCACACTGGTTGAATGGGAATAAAAAACCTCGTCGGTAAAGCCTGCTCGCGGGTTGGAAAGCACGGAGCAGATCTTAGAGTTAAACTGGTTACACCGGGAGCTGTCATGCGCTGAATAAATATTCGGCCGTTATCTACCCAGCAAGTTACTATCGATTTGTGAGCATTCTTGATTTTATTCGGGCCTCATCAGCATGCATTCGAAAGGTATTAGACAATTCCTGCTGATGTGCAGCTTCACTGAAGCCTTTCTTCGTGCGTTTTTTTCCGGAGATTTGGGTTGTATATGATTAGTTAGTCAGCGATTATTCTGCAATCAGGCGAAATCGATTTGGTTTATTTGATCCAAATTAGGCTGCCTGTTTGCGCGATGTGCATGTTGTTTAAGACTAATTGTTGCCTAAGCGTGATGAGAAGGCCTTATCTGCTGGGTGGTGATGATTCAATAAAGGCGTCTACGTCTTCAGATGGGTCGACAACTAAAGCAAGCATATCGACAATGCCGTTATCAGGAGCATGATTTTTATTTGCATTTGATGCAAAACTGAGCAAACAGGGGTTGGCTCCGTGAGTCTTGAATGGGGAGAGGTTTGTCTGCGACTTTTATCAAGGAATTTGCCATTGATTAGTGCCGCTGTTTGCATGGAATGTGGATAATTTATGAAGTGCATTTGCATTTGTGGTGCGGCAGGCGCACAACTTTCAATCTTGAGGACGACAAATAAAAAAGTGGGGTTCATTTGCCATTCATTCAGTCATCCATTCATTTGTCATTCACTGCCATTGAGGGTCTTCGATGGAAGGTAGACTTTTAGCCTATCTTCTCCGTCCAAATACCTACGTCTACTACAATCAAGTTCAGCGTATGTAGCGGCACGCATGCATCATAACATGCAATCCAAAATCGTGAAAAAGTAATGCGTGATTTAAAAGCGAAGCAAATGCAGGGATAAAATATATAATATGTTCAAACGGTTAAGACAGGGCTAAAATCATGTATTTAAGATTATGCGGTACATCACTGATGCGACTGAGCCTTCAGGATATAAAAAGACGTAAATGCATTGCCAACACCGCAAGTGCGGAAGCCTTTTGGATTTTTGAAGCAGAAAAGGTAATTGCAAATCCATTTTAATCGGGTGTCGGGTTCGTGGATGAGCTCATCACCTGAGGCTCCTGGGTTGGTGCACTGCAATGTTCACCTGAGGCTCCTGGGTTGGTGCACTGCAATGTTCACCTGAGGCTCCTGGGTTCTAACTTGCGAGTGGCCGTAATTCAAATCGCTTTAACGAATTGTGACCTATAGTTCAAACATGATGCACGAAATGACTGTGTAAGGTCGCCCCCAACGATTTTAGAGAGCGCAAGGTTTGGCGAAGGCTCTATGGCCGCAGGTCCGTGTGCGTGTTTGTATTCCGCCACGGTTCTGACTGTTTTTCTGCAGCGCGGGAGTGGAGCGTCGCCAGCAAATTGCAGACAAACAAAATAATGCGGGTGGGCCAGAAAACAAGATCAAACTTGTTTCATTGTACTGATATGACATGATCACGCGCGCAGTGCGAGCAGTTGTGTTTGGTGCGTCGTAGACAAGCTGTTGGTGGAGACATGGGGTCGGTAAATGCTAGTAAATTGTATGGGCTCATCAATGAAAAAGTGTGTTCAGGCTTGAAGCGCCGGCGTCCAGTCCGCCAGCTGAGGCTGATACCGCGATCTGCTATGGGTCACGGTCAGACCACTTGGTCTGTTTTGTGCGGCGGGGCCGCGTATAAAAAAAATGTTTATTGCATCTTGCGATATTACCTGTTTTGTACAGTTCATTAGGTTCTAGCGGGTGTCTAGTTCAGGTGTTTAGCAGTCAAGCTTACCTGGACTGTTTTATGTAAGCTTTCCAATAGAACGTTTCACGGAATGCATTTTTCAGGATCCGGTCTGTTACAGTCCGGCTAGTCCAGATCTGAACTGCGCACCAATTCGCTGTTCTCATGTTTCTTAACCCAGTCCGACCCGGTCAGAGTTTCCAGAACAAGGCTGCCAGCTGGGTCTGTGCTCATCCGCTCCAATATTAGCTTCTTTTAAAAGCGTTTTAGCAGCAACTTTGGTTCACTTAATCATCTTGGAGGGAATGCTCTGCGTTTGAAGGTACTGAAACAAACATTAGTCATGATGAAATAAGCTTGCGTATACTTAATGGTATACTTGAAGTGAAAAGGCTGCTCTACACAATACCATTTCTCTATTTAGCAATTCCGCTCCTCAATACGCCATTGTTTGATTGCGGCATCGTAACCTGCACATCATTGATTGAGAGCTAATTGACGGCCGTTATATCTGGAAATCACGTTTACCAAAGCCAGGCAGCAACGAGTCGACAATTATGTTCGTCTTGGACTTGGTCACTGGATGACCAATGGAATGACAGGATTTGGGGGACACAAGCGCGTGCGCGCTAGCTTCGCTGCGCTGATGCAAAATTTGGAAATTTTCATTATTTATCTTTTGCAGTTGGAAGCACGGCTCTAGGTGCCCTGGTTGCCGAGATAGCGCGTAAAGTGTGAAAAAGACTCGGCAGCAGGCCGCGCGCGGTGCTGGCGGTCTCTGGCGGCCGCCGGCGGGAGAGAGCGCATTTCGCCTGTGCTCTCTGTGCCACAGTCGAACCTATTCCATGGGATAAGCGAGTGGTCGTGGGGTGTGGCCGGTGATTTTTGTCCCTTCCATCAGTTGTCGGCCTTTTGAATGATGGCAGCACGCAGTGCCATTGTATCAAACAGTATTGCATTGTATCGAAGAGTGAAAAACGGTCGGAAGTGGCCAAATCAATTTTCCTGGCTCGCGCATGCGCGGCACTACAATCTATACCACGTGATTGTTTGATTCCCCATCTATCCATATAGCACGTACGACGTGCCAATTCGTGCATCGCCATCATCTATTCGATTTCTTATAAATACATGCCACTCCCCAGTCGCTCCGTGCCCTGGGTGCCGAGATTGGGCACAAAGCGTGTAAACCCGTGAAAAAGAGCAAAGCCGTCCTCTTGGCTCGTGTGTGCCCGACACGTGTAACGTGCCACCCCACACTTGTGACACATGCGACCATGGGATTTTCCGTTCAATGACCTATCGCAGCATGCCAGCCTCGCGCTACTACGTGCCTTAAGAGCGGAATACGCGCGTAAAGCATAAAATGGACGAAATCGGCAAACTACAGTTTCACAGCTAATGTGCACGTGTCACATGACACGTGCAGCGTGACATGGTACACGCTTCAGTGATTGCCCGTTAGATCACCTATCGAAGCATGCCGGTCACTGTGTAGTTTATTCCCTGGCTTCTGAGATATCATGAAAACGTGCAAACCCTTCAAAAGTCCAAAATTGTGTAAATGCATAGTTTGATACATGGGCGCCCTGACATGCGGCAAGTTTCACCAAACATTGTCATCTCGCTTCTTCCATTCACATTGAAGCGCACCAATCCCGGGTGTGTTAGCGCCATAGGTGCCGAATTTTGGCACAAAAGGTGCAAATTCGTGGAAGAGAGCAAAATCTATCTCTGATCCCGTGCCGTGTTATACGTGTGACCGTACCATTTCGATTATTAAAACTTGGCCTTTTACAAGCTGTGAAATTTGCAGGGCAAGGTGCATTGCAGAAACTCGCGATGCGCCTGAAAGTGTACCCGCGGCAATCGTAAATGTTGGGAAACAAAAGCCACGCCTGTGCACGCACGGCGACCGTAACGCACAGCGCGCCGTCCACCGCCACACCTCGACGAAGACCGCCACCGCGCACCACCCGTCCGCCAGCAAAGTGCCGGACAAACCAGGGCCCTAGAATAGAAAGTATAGCCGTCCGGCCAAATTTCGCTGCTACGACTGATGACGTCACAAGTGCAATCGGCACGTAATGGTCAACGGCAGATACACGCCTACCGCAGATTCCTTGGCTTTTTGAAACGGTTCTGAGACTGGAAGCCGTTAAATATCTTTGGTTGGATCATAGCAGGACTATTTCTTTCCCAAACAGGCCATAATATCAGCTGCATGGTTTATTAATCATGAATTGGCTGGCGTCCTAACCGAGCGCCTCGGACTGGAAGGGCGGGAGACAAAACTCTCACAAATATTTTTCAGCAATTCATTGCCTAAGTTGGAAATATATATCTGAAAACGGAAAAGTTCATGGGCACATCTTAAAGAAGCAACACTTGGAAATCATACTGACATGAAAGGTCAAGGTCAGGGCATAGGCCTGCATACCCCCGTTACATGTTTTCAGGAGCTGGGTCAATTGAGGCGTCTCATTTCTCCAAAAAGTGTATGCTCTTTGGCTAACTGAGAATGCCGTGCTACGTGCTGAAAACTTGTAGATGCCACAGTGGGGTCGGGTCAAGGTCATTCTATAGGTTAGCGTGATAATTCGGCGTATTCATGCGACAAATGATTCATAATATTTTTACAGGCACTTTGCTCGCGCTATGCAGCATAAACGTCAGCTACAATTTTGTTCTGGTCAGTACATGGTCAGATGTAGGTAGGATGTCAAGACGAGGTCATACGAGGTCAACATGACACGCAGTAAGCTAGTCATGTTATAAATGCTCCCGGATTGCTTATTCCACAGGAATCCAATGTAATCACTTTTAATCGTACATCGGGTCATACCAGTGCCTGAAGAGATCAAAACCTGTTGTTTGTCACAACCTACTCTGATATTTGAAAGGCATTCAATAGCCATGAGCAGATTAGGGAGACTGGTCTTGAACCTGCTGCGTAATGAGCTACCACTTGCCCATGTCTTGTTTGAAATGCAGATTTCATTATTTTCAAAGTGGTAGAAATTTTTATTTGCCCGGAACAGAGGACAGAAAACTTTCGTGACAACGAGACGATGCCCGGTGCGCAGAGCACCTTTATTTATGCATGGATAGCACACTCTTGCACGATTTCCTCAATACCAAGAGCAGCCACACAATGTCCTTATTCTAAACATCAACAACAATGGGGCATAAACAAAAGACCAGTTCACAGCATCCCTTTTCTATACAGCGTGTACAGTTCTCATTATTGGTGTCTTGTGGCACAGACACTTGTCCAATATCTATGCACAGCAACACGGTCTTCTGACATTTCTTCTCACTGTAAGGACTAAAGACGCCCCTTTTTCAATGCCTCCCTCTTAGGCACCTGTCTGACAATCTCATTGCAGGTCCCTGGCATATCTAAGTCCTAGCAAGTTAAGTGCTATAGTTATCATCAGCTTTTGAGGACAGAACTACCCTTCGTGATACCTTTGACATAGTTGGACTAATACAGCAGGCTATTATGGGACGGCTGCAAAAATTTCAGATCTTATCACTTTCGTGGAAATTATTCCTCTTTCATCACATAATGTTGCTTATGCGCACTACCATACCTAAGGAAAATGATATGATTATGGAACATTGATGTGACTTGGGATTCAGTCCCCAACAACCACAATATGTGATCAGATGGGATTGCAACCAGACGCTATCCATAGATATTCACAGCATTATAAGGTTTGCTGGCTGTCATTCATGTCGTGCTAATATTTCATGCCTCAAAATGTTTTCGAACAAAAATCAAAAATAGAGGTCAGTTATCTAACCAGTGCCAGGATTTCTTGAAGAGATGTATCGGATTTACAATGCAATAACAATATTGTATATTTTGTACCATGAGGTTCATACACGTCTTTGCAAGTGCAGCTATAAAAACAACACACACGCACAATCAAAGTGCAAGACAGCAGCCAAAGCACTCACAGCTCGTTGCAACTGGCGGCCCAATGCCACCTTGCACTAGGATCAGGAAAAGAGAAAACCTGGGCCTTTAATATTACCAACAGGTTTACAAATGGCTACCATACACACAAACAGCATCGTGCACAACACACTTCTTTAGGTTTCGTGCTTGATACACAAAATATCTACACATCATAATGAAATCCAACAAGCAGCCCCCCCCCCCCAAAAAAAAGCATCAATAAGGTGAACTGAGCAAAAGCAAACGGCACGCAGCGACGCTAGCCAAGGTTGGTGAAATTATTTTGTCTCTTCCGCGCCACGTATTTGGCACTTACCAAAAATGAGCCTAAGGTGAAACACAGGGATGACAAGGGCTGGGACAAGCTGAAATCACGCCTGAATGCTTGTTTTTGAATATGAAACGTGGCTAAATGAATTAAGTCTGAAGCCCGCCGCGCGAACGGCCATTTGAGCCCTTAACGCCTAGCACGTACGCCGGGAGTGGGGCAGTAACTTGCCGCTGTCGCGGCGAAAATGCCGTCATGCAACCCCGTAGTCTAGGCCCATTTGCGGGCGACCGTTTTAAAAATTCGTTCAACAAAAAAGTGCATCAGAGACAGGGCGAATCGACCGAGACGCTGATGTAGTTTTCCACGCTAGATAACGTATAGTTTTGACGGTAGCGGCTTGTCTTCAGCCTCGGTTTTGAAAACTCGGCCCGTTGCAGCGTGGAATGCAACTTGCAGCGCAACGATGCGTTGCACAAGCTCGCGATCCGCACTGAAAATGTAGCCGCTTCAATTGTGAATGTTGGGAAACAAAATTCAGAGCTTTACTGTCTTTCCGCGACGAGATGTGAAGGTAAACGTAAAACCACGTAAAAAAACGCCGTTTTCGACTTGTCAACACGTGTGCACGTGCCACATGTCACGTGACGCAAAAAACTCACCCGATTGCGGTGGCCCATTCCGGGCGCTATCGGACTGTGCAAGTCTCACGTCGCTGCGACCCTTCGTTACCGGGATACGCCTCCGGGAAGCGAGGCGGGTCGGACAGTCGGCCGATCATCTTCTTGAAACTGGCGTCACCCGCACTAACCCTATTGGATTTTTGCGTTTTCTCGGCGCACGCTCATTTTTGCGAGATGCGAAAATTTGACGCGACTCTGTCAAGTGCAGCCGGCACATCTCGGTCCTGTGCAAATTTCACGCAAAAACTCCTGAGCGTTAAACCCGTAGGTCTACTGACAGTCACACACACACATACACTGTTCCTTTAGTATAATATATTATTATAGCGTCATGGATGCCTGAACGATCTTGAAATAGCCTGCACATTTTCGTGGATATGTAGCTCAGAAACTAGAGAGGTTTGGGTATTAATTAGGGCAGGGCTGTTAACTGCCTTGAATGATCTTCAATGCGTCTATTTCAGATCAAAGCCCCACACAACTGTGGAACAATCCCTTTAGATTTTAGCTGCATGTCAATTTCCATCGGAGAAAAAATGGCCACTGTGTTGATACCTTGTTGCCTGTTGGAATGTAATTTTGCATCGAGATCAGAACAAACAAGGCTCATCATATTACCAATCATCTCAAGACTATTTTGAACAAGAATTAACGGGTGCCACCACAGCGCGGGGGCAAAATCGCTTCTGTCCGCAAGAGCTTTAAGGCATGGGGGCATTATCTTCCATTTTTGGACGCTAGGTTCATATGTATACATCTCACTCGACAGTTTCAGCGGTTCTCAGGTTACGTGTGCAGGACGACACCCATGTGGGACGCTCTTTGATGAAATAAAACAATCATCAGCACCTCATATATGATACTGCACGTGTGTATCCGTTCTCGGATACGCCAACGTTTAAAACAACCTCAACTGCTCCCATAATTTCCCGCTAAATTACCGGCTGCGTCAAAGTTGTAATCCATGTGCGCGAATGTCCACTGGTGGCTGCCTGCGGTACTTGCTTTCATCCAGAATGAAACAGTCGTCATTTTGAAGCCCATTGCAAAAATAGCACATGCTCTTAGATATCTCTTTTTTCCATACTGCAAACAATGCGAAACCATTTTAGCTATATTCTTACACCGTACAGCTGGACGACGTCACATTTATACGGTTAATGGCAAGTTGGTCCATATATTTTGTCAATAGTGCGCCATATTCTACACGTTTTGTATTCTGCACGATTAGGGAGACGCCATAAATAATTTAGTAGATGGCGAAATGTTTGAGTGATGCTGTGTAACGTCTCCTGCGCTGCCGGAAGTTTTGGATAAAAGACGGAATCCTCCTATACTCACAAAACGTGGTGCGAAAGTAAGGTACATGTCACCCGTCACCCGTTCTCTGTCATGACCGCTGCGCCCTGACATCTCATACACATACTGACCACGTGGCAAGCGCTCTGTTGATCGTATTAGCTACCCAAAATCTGATCAAATATGCATTTAAGGTGCGGATGGACAGTTTTGGGCGTCGTTTGAAAGAGGCAAACATCAGATCTAATGAATTAAGCTCACTTATAGCTGGGATAATTGGTACACTTTTTAAGTGGAAAAGACTGCTTTAGGTAACAACGATTCTCGATTTAATAAACGTGTTTCTCAATCCATTACCGTTTGAATGCGTCATTATTCCTTTTTGTAACGTAGAGGTGCTGCCAAACTAGCCGTGCAGAATTGCCACCCCTGCACTTACTTGTAATGCTTCAAACCCTGCCGGGAGATGGCAGCACGGTGCTTGAAGTGCTCGCTGAACGAAGTATTGTAAGGTACTCACGTTTTGGCACTTTCTCAGGATGTTTTTGAGGTAACTTATCCGTCAGTATAAGAAGCTTACTTGAATTCACATGCTTGGCTATGGCACTTTGCTAGGGCTACTCCACTGCAATTCGTATGGCCTCGATAACTAGCAATCATGTCCAAGTCTTGTTAACATATAGCGCAGCTCGCGATTCGTATCGGTGGTCCTACCCGTTGACCCCTTTCTTGCCTTGCCTCGCATCCTCTCGACACCCGGATTGCCCGGGACATATTGCGCGTGGCACCCACGAGTGGGCCGAGGGTGTGGGGAACAGGGCTCCAACTGGGTACTTAGATAAAATGCGCGGGTTAAGGCTCGCCGGTGGGCCCCCCAGGCGCATACCAGTACGCCCCACAGCTAATCAGTTGACTCCGTGCTGTAGCCTTGAAATGATCATTTCTGGTCGAAAGAGCTCTAATCCAAGCAACCAAACCAACCAACCGAAATTGAGCATCCGACACTCTAATCCTGCTTTCTGTTATCATTTTCCATAATCCCGCATCCTGGCCACAACCCGCCTGTCCGGGGCAATCTGCATGCATCAACCACGAGAAGGCTGAGAGGCCCCCTGGAGGGGGATCCAGAACGGACCCCGCTGCATATCCTGCAGAGGAGACTCTTCGCGGGCTAAGGCTCGGCGGTTGCCACCTGTCCCCCCCCCCCCCCCCCAGACGCATGTTGTCCTGCCCCACCGTTGTGCATTCTCCTTCAGGTGATAGCCCTGAAATAATCGTGGCTGGTTGAAAGGGCTCTAATTCAAATAACGAAATAACCGCATTATGATTGAAACCTGCCGAAATTGCTCAATATTGACGGAGAATCAATGGGCATGCATAATATTTGGAAATCGTGCTCACTTGACCATAGATCGGAAAAGCTCGACGTTATGTTTATTTGGCCTAGAACGCCGTATGGCCTATGTGGTGGCAGCAATGGAATGGCGTTTCTATGGCGTCATTCATACCTGAATGGTTTGAAATAGTCTGCGCGAAAAAGTGAGTACATCTTCGCGGGTATAAAGGTCGGAATTTTAAGGGTCTTAGATTTTAAGAAGGGGAGGGCTGCGAACTGCCTAGAATGACCTTTGAAATGGTTATTCCAGTTCAAAACCGCATTCAAATGTGGAATGCTCCCTTAAAAACCATGTCAATTTTTGGGCTTCCTGTATAAAGTGTCCTGGACGATTTTAACAATTACAGGAGAAGCACAGGCATGTAAATGTCTGTGTTTATATATTACAATAAAATAAGTTAGTAGCGTTTAAGACATCTCAGTTACCTGAGATGGGATGAGAGCTAGCAGCACTTAAGAGTGTTACTTATTCATATAAATCGATCAATGTGATCTCTTAACCAGGAAATATATTTCTGCAATATGCCGCTGAGTTATGTACTATGCAACCCGTTTGTGTATTGTTCGTAATTGAAACTACTGTAGTTAATTGGGTTATAGGTCCTCTTCTAAGTTCATCATTGAGTGCTGCAGGAACCATTTAGTGAGGATTTCCCTTAGATTGCTTTTTAATCCGTGCGATCCGTGCAGACTACCAAATTTGAAAAGCTGTTCCGGTCTAATCCATGGTTTAGTTGAAAGTTTTGATGCCGGTCCAACCCAGCCCGGGGATGGATCAGCAATCCGTGGATCGATACAATCCATGAAGTGCTGTGCTTCCCAGCCTATGGGTCCTGGCGGGGGGGGGGGGGGGGGGGACGGAGAGTGCCAGCCATGTTAAAGGATCGTACTAGATTTGTAGATAGAAATATGTGGGTCCGCTTTTGATTGTGAAATGCATGCCACCACGCATGAAATATCACTAATGGAGCAATCCAAAAGGGTCTTCTGATGGCTTCTTCTTTCGCAATTTTTCCAATGTCTGGAATCCACTTGCGGAAGAGATTAGTACGCCATCTTGGCATGCTGTCTAGCTGTACGGTACCAGGTTCAGACGTTCTAGCGGAAAAAAGCGACCTCTCAGTGGTGTCACCGTGGCCTAACGGTAAAGCAAAAAATCAAACAGATTCGTTCAATTATTAAAGCTCCCATTACAAGTGTGGGTGACGAGAACAACGCACTCTGGATTTTACACGAAGTATTCATTTTGGAGATCCTTTTCTGTGTGACTGTCTAATTCTAAATGAAATTTCCTGTGTTCTCAGGCACGTCAGCGAAGGTTTTACGCATTAATTCTGACGCGCTAAATATGCAAGGAACTGGCCATTGTCGTGCAGCTCTAAAACCATCTTTTGGCGCTAAACAAGCTTATATTGCTGTTTTATAACCAGTCAGTACTTTGGTTTGAATGCTGGGTACACTTCTCATTAAGATAGCAACACGGTAACATCTAACCCAAAAGTCCTAGATTGACTGGTGGGCTGCTGTGAGGTCTTTTGAAGCCTTTCCGTTCAGCATTGTGGATCGTTGTTGTAAATAGGTTGTTCTGTCTCTATCTAGCTATGTGTGCGAGACGAGACTAGCGTAACGACCGGGCGGAGCTGGTTGCCGACGCCGGAGCCGTCTGCAATGACAATGCTTCGCACAGTAGGACGTTGCGATGCGATTTCTCTGTTTGGACCCTTTTTTGGAATAAGATACAACATATGTCCTTTACGTATGATTGATATACATAAATTTTGGTTATCTTCGTCTCATTGGCATCCTGAATTTCTATGTTTTGTGTGTCATTTAACGGGCAAGTGTGTCACGTTAATGTTCTGCGGAATAATGAATGTTCATCTCATTTTTGGCGAGTCCATTCATGGGCAGTGACTTTCGGATACAAATTAATTGGTGCACATTCCCCTTCCACATGGCTAACACTACTTTCACCGGAAAATCATCAAATTTAACTATTCTGTTTTTTTTTGCTATTTGTTTTAAAAGTACGTTACCGTAAAGCACGTTTTAGTAAAGTACGTAAAAGTTTAAAGCACGTACGTTACCGCGTAAAAGACGGTAACAGGTACACTACTATCCACGTGGCGCCACACCAGTTGTATTTTTGTCCGAAGTTTGGAGCGCTGCGCATGATATCATTACACGACCAGAAAATCACGACAGTCGCGCACTACGTCGCCGTAACGTTGCAGCGAAGGAGGCGATTGCTGCCTCTCGGAGACTGAGTCTTGCTAAAACTGTGGGGAAAACATTGACGTCACTGCTGAGGGGTTTATGCACAGATGCAATGAAGGCAAATTCTGCGAAAATCCAAATAATTGCGTTAGGCTCTCATGCGGTAGCGTATGTAGAGGAGGTACCTTGGACACTTCCCCCCCCCCCCCCCATTAGGTTTTGAGAGGCCCGAAGAGTCCCTCGAGACCTACGATTTCAGGGAGCGTTCCACATTTATATGAGGGTTTGAACTGCAATATCCACCTTGAAGACCTTTCGGTGCAGTTCACAATCCTGTCCTTCTTAACACATAAACCCCTTTGTTTTTTAGCTGCACGCCCGCGAAAATGGGAAAGTGTTTCAAAGCCATCTTGGCATTCATGACGTCATCATACCGCCATTCAAGCCCTATCATTCCATAAGCCATGCGGCGATCAAGGCTGAGGAAAATATAATGGTCGTGTCGGAACGTATCTGATGTTCATGAGCAGTATTGCCAGATATAACGGCCGTCAACTGGCTCTCGATGAATGTTGTGCTAAGTACGATGACGTAATCAAGCAACGCCGTATCGAGGAGCATATTTACTGGACAGATAAATGGTGTGGTATAGAACAGTTTTCTACTTAAAAGTAGACTAGTAGTCAAAAGTGAGCTTGTTTCATCATCACTGATGCTTGCTTCAATATCTTCAAATGTGAAACATTCCCTTTAGGGCCCGATTTTAGGGCGCGATGGACTGATCGGACCCCACCGGCACGGCCCTGGTCTCAAATATCAGTTAGGGGGCCTCTTGCACTGATGGGGGACCACTGAGACAAGATTGTTTTTAAAATTTCGGCCAGAGATTACCACTACTGACCAGTCGGCACCGTGTCGGTCCGAGTTATGAGAATTTTGCAAGCAGAGACACGGCCGGGCCCGCAATTTACGTTGGTTGGTGTCATTGCAACAATGCAGGCTTCGTGCATCGTCAGGGGTGCACAGTGCCTTACATGCTGATCTGTGTCAACAAGGGCCCTCGAGTCGGTCGGCGGAAGACTTGCGCAACAGAAACGGGAACGGGACCCCGAATGCCAGAGGGTCTCTTGCGTTGCTCGGGGCCCTCTGACAATGAAAGGAAACATGGGAGCTTACAATGATTGTTTACATTAAGGCAATGGAATCATCCTGTGCCGGCCGGGGCCCCTAATACCGAACGGTGGACCCCCAACTCAATTCCAGCATGGGCCCGTTAAGCCGAACTGAAGTTTATGTGCCAATTATTAGACCACCTACGGCGATCAGGGGTGCTGTTGCGTCATTGAGCATTCCCCGCGTCGATCCGGGGTCAACTGCGCGGGTCAGAGGGCCTCCCGTGTCATGGAGAGGACCAGTGTGATATGATATATCCCTCTTAAGACCTCTTTTTCAGAATGCCAGCTGGAAGACACACCGCAGTGGGACGAAATGGCCCTTCGCCCCTGACTGGGAATAACAATGTGCCCCCTAGCCTCATACTCGAGGGGTCCCTTACCCGGAAAGAAATAAGTGGGGTCATTGGTGATCAATATGGTGGGTCGAAATGAGTTCAAAGCCGAATAAGACCCTTTTTCCTTTTGTGAATTTTTTTTTTTGAGAATGCTTACGCTTTGGTGAATATTTACTCCTTTACAGCAGCGAGTAGTGAAATAAACTATATCAAAAGGTTTGAGCCTGCACGCCCGCAATCTCGGGCGTATAGACAGCGATGGCATGGCTTGAAACTCTCCTGTGATGCTGAGAAACATATGGTCCGCCCTGCTCAAGTGCTGTGATGCATCACACCAGACAGCAGAGTTGTAAAGTAACTTGCCATTGCAATGGGTAGGTGCCTGAACCTCCAGTTACATAGTAACAACTTCCCAAACACGGAGGCTTGGGCGTCTTGAAAGCGTTAAACCATGGCAAACGTTTGAAGTCGGAGGTTACGCTAAAACCTGTCACTCAACGCCCGTCGTTGTCAATTGTGAGAAAGTGTACGTCAGGCTATGATACTTGCGGGGAGAATGAACTACATGAGTGCCTTAAGATAGGAACTTTTATTGTAGCGCAAAAAAAGGCCACCAGCTGATGAAGGCGAGCGGGCTGGCACGTTTCCAAGCCACACACCTCAGCTTCACGCTTCCCCGATTCACAGCGTGATGCAAATTGTTCTGACGGATGTTTAACACGCGCACGGGTGGCCGGTTGGATATCCTTTGTTCGGGTGGGGGTCAATTTGACCCCCGAGCCCTCAGGAACTAAGAGAGGTGGAGACACTAAATTTACAGGGTTTGTTGGTCTACACGTGAACTCAGGAAGGTCAAAGTTTGCAGTTCCTAGGTCGCGAGCTTTGGGTCAAACAATGATTTAAGGTGGGTGGCTTTGTTTGACCTTTATAATTCATGGTCACCAAAGTCATACAAGACTACCTTGGGTTTTACATCTGAGCAACCGACAAATGTTACGCCAGGCAGTATGTTCCTGAAAACAAAATTTGCTAGGGTCATTTAAGATCAGTGACTTATTCTGACCTTTAAGAAGTCCATTGAAGATGCAACATGCGGTTCATGTTATCAATAAATTAGAACTGATCACCGGAAACGTTCCCATGCAGTAAGCCATAGAGTAATAAAACAGGTTGGTTTTGGTTTCATCTTTCCTTCATGCCTGACTTTAGGTCAATGGAATTTGTTTATTCCATTGTTGTGTTTCCAAGAAAGCATCTCAGATATGCATGGTTTCGTCTAACACTTCGTTGATGCATCAGATTGAACGATTCCCTAGAAATTGACTTCGCTGAATCCATGGCCTGCCTTTGACCTGCCGTAGGTCAGTGACCTTACAAGGTACACCAGAATTTTTTCATACTAAAGAATCCGCTATTCAATGGTCTACACTTCTGCAAAATTTGACGCGGCTAGTCTGCGCCGTTCGGAAACCATTCTGGAAAAACCTTCGGGGGCGGGGGCAATTTAACCTCCCCCTCCCCCCGAGCACGTGTTGACGGTAGTGATTTGAATAACAGCCGTCAAGCGTCACACACTAACCATAATAGACAGCACCTTTAGAACACCGTCGTGCATCCAATATGATGCACCACGCATGGTTGAAAATCCTGAGAAAACTTGTTGCAAAGCCACTAAAACGGTTTTTCATTGGGACTAGGGAAACAATATGGTTAGTGTGTCAGTCCGCTAGTCAAAGTGGCAATTCTGACACGGCCAGTCTGGTAGTAACTCTAACGTCATAAAAAAAACGTTACACCATGTCTTATTCGAACGATGACGTAGTTGGGAGGATATGTGCTGAATTGTGAAATTGTGTTGTATAAAGCGGTGTTTTGCACTTAAGCATACTAAGCACAAAAGCATACTAACAGTCACTAAAAAACTTTTTCCGCAATGTCTGATGCTTGCATCAATGTCTTGAAATTTGGTACACCTCCCTCCCTTTAATGATGGAATCTCTGTACCTGTTGTTCCTGTTGCTGCAACTCTCAATAACAAGTTCAGAGGATGAGCCTAAAGGAGACGTTCCATATTTGACAACATTGTGGCAAGCATCCGATATAATGAAAGAAGCTCACTTATAGCTATTGGTATGCATTAAGTGCAAAAGAATGCTTTAGAAAGCACAATTTCGCTATGAAGTACGCGTGTTCCGCTCCTCAATGCATCGTCGTTCGATTGCGATATGGAACATTTTTACGACGTTAGAATCGCTGCCAGACTGGCTCTGTCAGAATTGCCACCTTGGTAGACCGGCTGACTGGCTTGTAGTACCTCACTCGCCGCAGGGTTGCTTGTGAATTCATGTGTTCGACATGAACGGACGGTTATTATGTGCTGTAGTTTATATGATAACATTTTTTTTACAAGCAGTTGCATTCTCGGCTACGGCACTATTTTTTTTACAGGGAATCCACGCTTGTTGTTCCATAGTTGCTGGGGTTCTTCTACTCAAGTAGCCATATTGCTCAAATAGCCACCAAAAGTCGGTGCAGTTCAAAGTCCTTGAATCCTGAATCGCGCTAGTTTCTGAGCTATACACCCGCGAAGATGGAGACATTATTTGAAGAGAGAGTATTTCAGGGTTATCTTGGCTTGTATGACATCATAATGATGCCATTCAAACCCTGCCGTTCCATCGCCCATGTGACGATCAAGACAAATAAGGACAAATGTCGAGTCGTTCATGTCTGGCGTTCGTGAATACCATGTTCCAGATACAATGGCTGTCAATTAGCTCTCAAGCAATGTTGTGCAATGTACGATAACGTAATCAAACAATGGCGCATTGTGAGGTATCTTTACTTAACAGAGAAATTGTGTTGTTGAGAGCAGTCATTTTCATGTGAAAGTATGCCACCAGTTATGAGTGAACCATTTCATCATGTCTGATGCTTGGCTCGGCATCTTCGAATGAGGAACATTGCCTATATATATATATATATATATATATATATATATATATATATATATATATATATATATATATATACAGTCCAATGCTGTTCTGAAACGTTTATCACATGATGTGGGCGTGAAAGTAAATCAAACTGCTTTCCGCGTAAAATTCTGTTGGTGATCAGCTGTGCTGTCTACATCACTGACAAATCCTAATAGTTAATGAGATCAAGTTATTGATTTTTTCTCAGATTCCCTCACTTAAGCAAAACTAAACTCATGAGAAAATATGTTGCGAAAAGTGCTACTTAGAACACTACGAGGAAGGGCACAAAAGGTAAATCACGAACCCATAACCATATTTGCTTCAGCGAACACGTTCATCACTGCCACTGCCATCCATTGGCGAGTTCAAGCACAAGTGAATGCTAGAGTGGCTATTTCGCACGGCCAATTTCGCAGCACCCCTAACGTCATGCAGATATTTCATGACACAATCAAACAATGACGTGTTGAGGAGCATATTTACTCAAGAGCAAAGCGTTTGTCCTTAGCAGCCCTTTCCATTTCAAAGTATGCTTATAGTTACAAATGGCCTTATTTCATCATGCCTCATGCTTGGTTCAGTACCTTCAAATGTGGAGCATTCTCTTAAGCGATCGAGACACCAACTCCAAGCAACCCATCACGGGGAGCGTTCGCTGGGGTTCTAGAAGTCATCGGTGAAACAGCTGTGTTAGCGGGTGGTGAGACGTGATCTTCATTCGTGTCTTTGCCGGTTTGTCTTGAACTGCGCAGCAGTGTTTTGACGTGCAGCGGCGAGATCCACTTACGTGGACACGTTGCGAAACGCATCTTGCATCTTGAATCTTGACTTTAATCTATCAGGATGCCCGGCCACTGAGGGTCGTTCTTCGAGATCGAAATCAATGTTAAATGATGAGGAACGCAATAGGAACAAACTACAGTGCTTAAAGCCAGCGATATTGACGCAGGCTGGCACTGCAATCACTCTGAGTAGGACAGCGTTAAACTTAGATGGCGAGCCGTACCCCAACAGGTGTGTTTCTGCTGCTTCAACGGGGGCTGAAGAAAGACGAGGGTACTTTGTAGAAGGTATATTATACGCCCAAAGACAAACAAGACATACAGTGACATGAGGTAAATTATGCTTAAAGGGAATGTTTCGCATTTGTGGCGGATTTAAACTGAAAAGACCATCTTGAAGATCATTCGGTGCAGTTCACATCCCTGCAAGGTTTAAACCATTCTAGTTTCTGACCTCCACGTCCGCGAAGATGTGCAGACTATCTCGGGGAGACTATTTCAAGGTCACAGGCATCAATAACGCAATACAAATGCCATTCAAGTCTCGTTATTTCATTTGCCATGCGGCTATCAAGGCCATGAAAAATATGATTATGGAGCCATTCATATGTGGTGTTTTTTAGCACAATTTCCAGACAAAGCTGTGACCAACCGGCTTTCAGTGAATGTTGTGCAAGGTACGATGACGAAATCCAGCAATGGCGTACTGATGAGCATATTTACTAAATAGAGAAATTGCGTTATTCAAAGCAGTCTTTTTTCAAATATGCGTCTTTTGATTGTGATAAGTGAGCTTATTTCATCGTATCTGATGCATGTTTCAATACCTTCAAATATGGGACATTCCCTTTAATATCTAAACTGGCGGGGGATTGTCAAAGAGAAGATGCTTCACCAAGTCGACAATCGTCTACCCACACGTTCTCTTCTTCCGTAAGCATTCTTTATTGTCCATGATCATTCTAGGCGTATTGAAAACATACCTGGGTGACCCATGTGAGGGTTAATTTAAACCCAATCGCGAGTGTTAATTTAAGACTGGACAACGCCGTCCAGCCAGCGGGCTGGACTAGAGCTGCACCGTCAACCCCACTTCAAAACAATGGAGCACGGTATCTTTCGTTTTGGCCATTGTCATGGTCACCAAACTTTAAAAGCCAGTTCAGTGGTTGGGACACCAGAGTGCATTTGGTCTGCCGAGTTAGCCTCTGTCAGCATGAGATGACATTTTAGGGCAATGATTGAGGGCATATTACAGACAATGTCATAGTCACCAGACCATAAGACAAGACCCCGGAGATTTTGAGCATAAATTGAGCTTCGTCACCGGGACTAAAATCCATCTGAACGACCCACCTCTCATGGTTGCCCTTCAATTTATTTCCAGTGCAAGGCCGAAACCAAGAGCAAATAACAGGGAACGCCATAGCCCAAATTTAAGCAGTTCTAACTGGTTCCAGCTGCTCTGCGGCTCAAGACTCAAGTGCATGACTCCGGCTCAAGTGCCCCGAGAAAGAATGAGAGTGCGAGCGAGAAAAGGGAGGGAGTGAAAAGGAGTGCGAGAGAGAGAGAGAGAGAGAGAGAGAGAGAGAGAGAGAGAGAGAGAGAGAGAGAGAGAGAGAGAGAGAGAGAGAGAGAGAGAGAGAGAGAGAGAGAGAGAGAGAGAGAGAGAGAGAGAGAGAGAGAGAGAGAGAGAGAGAGAGAGAGAGAGAGAGAGAGAGAGAGAGAGAGAGAGAGAGAGAGAGAAGAGGGCGCGTGCTTATTCCCATGCAACCAAAATTGATACAGAAGGTTTCGGAAGCATGGAAGAGGCCATGTTGAAGGCAGCTACGGAAGGATTTGGATGGGGGGGGGGGGGGATTTACAACAGCGGTGTCTATTCATTTACAGCTCTTTATAGCAGAGGCAAGAGGTCCATCATAAATGCAAATTCATTTTCAGTTCCCAATGGGGTTCAAAGCAATTGTGGCGGATGGCTGACGGATGCCCGATGTTGGCAGAAACCAGCGGAACAAGCTGAAGCTGGATGACCTAGTGCTGAACTCGCCGGACCATCGGCGGCTGCCGGCGCTGCGGCACCACATCTCTTCGGACAACATGGCGGCCGTGACGTCCGGCGCGCCCACCTTCCACATTCCCAACCTGCGCGTGGAGTGTCGGCGCAAGACCAACAGCGCCGAGGACTTCAGCAGAAAGAGCTCGGGCTCGGCCGGCTCGTGTGAGTACCTGCCAAGGCTTTATAATGACAGGTTGGGCGACAGGATTATGCTGAAATCTCAAAGATCTCAAACTGGTACCGGCGTAGCAATCTTAGATTTTGATTCCAATCAGTAGTTGTAGCAATAATACAACTTAATGTCATTCGTAAACACATGATCGCTAGCTAAATATCGTAACCGGAAATACGCGATTTGCAGACTTTAAAACTCAAGAGTCGAAAAATACAACTAGATGTGCCAATGAAATAAGCACAGATACGGTTCTGGTGCTTTGGCGACATAACCCAACTGCGCAGGCCCGGCTAGCTGCATGCAGAGCAACATAGGTATTTTACAGTGTGCATTCAAATGTGATTTGATTTAAGATGCCGCTCCTCTAAGATGCCCTCTTGCTCTAAGCTCTAAGCTCTAAGATGCCCTCTTGCATCCTACCGGAAGAATGTAGCCTATGCATTGCTCTGACAATAATATTTTGAACTCGCGAAAGGTCTGTGGTATGTTTGTAGGCATTATGATCGGAACACTTATGATCAACTTTATTCCAATAATTATGTTCTAAACATAAAAAGCAAGCATATACGATGACTCGGTGTCAAGCCATGGTTGTTTACAGGCTGCTACCTGCCGTGTTTTAATCTTTACTACTATAACCAATGACATGCAGTTGATCAGATGCGTTCTTATTACAATGATACTAATATTAACGCAATCGTGTGACTGCCGCAGCAGTGTTCAACGCAGAGCGACACAACCTGAGTTGGGGCCCCCAATCCATGCTCAACTGAACATACCTTGCACCCTGCCATTTGGTGCAAGGTATGTATTATGCAGTTCCTGGTGGCAGGTGGTACCTCCTACACACGTGAAGATGTTGCTTTGTTTCTAGCACTGATCAGGTTCAGAAAATATCATAGAGCGTGCCATTTGGGCCGTGCTACGGATGCTCGTTAGCGTTTCATCATTACAATTGGCATAGCCATATTTTCCACAAGTGAGCGGGGGGGGGGGGGGGGGGGGGGGCTGATCAGTACGATACTCTTTCAAGCCCTTCTTTTTGTCAAATGCCGCACATCGCGATAATTGTTTGTTTTGGATAGAGTAGTGCAAACACCGGGGCCTTCAGGCGCAGTGCTTGGGTAATGAGTAGGCCATGTTTGGTCCCAGGAGGATTTGGCTCCTGGGGTTCTACCAAGGGCGCCGGAACGAGGGGGTTGAGGTGGGGTAGTGGGGGCAGCTCGCCCCTCTCCCGACTTGGAAGCCGTCCCCCTCTAACTTGGATGGCTTGTGGAGTGCCCATGCTAGTATGTTAAGGGCACATTCTGAACTGTAAAAGGATTGTGTAAACCTGCAAAAGTTTATGCTGATCTATCGAAGGCTCATTCTAGCCTATGTAGGATCCATTTTGACCAGAAAAGGGAACTTTGGAGCCTGTAGAGGGCTCATTCTTACCTTTGGAAGGCCCATTTTTGACTGTGGAGGACCCATTTCTGCCTGCAGAAGCCCATGCTGATCTGTAGCCGGTTCACTTGTAATTGTGGAGGGCCCGTTCTGACCTGTAGGGGGCCACTTTGACCAGTAGAGGCCTGTTATTGACTGTGGAGAGCCCATTTTGGCCTGTAGGGGCTCATTCTGTTTTGCAGAGTACCCATCCTGACCAGTAGAGGACCATTCTGACCTGTAGTGGGCCCATTCTAACCTGTGGAGAGCCTGCTATTGACGTCGAGTCTATTTTGTCTCGCAGAGGGTCCATTCCTAGCCTATGAGGCCCATTCTGACTTGTAGAGGGTCATTTTTGACTTATGGGAGCCCATCTAGGCTTGAAAGGGGCCCACTTTTCAATCTTAGCGGTCGCGCTTCGGCGAGTTTGCCCCTGCCCCTCAACTTGAACTAGCTCCCGCGCCCCTGGGTCTCACTTGCCTTTCAGGTATAGTATCAGGCATCATGTTGCCCTCACTTTCCTTTTCCAATGATCATCACAGATAACATTTGGTTGCATTCAATCAGCATCTAATTGATATTTTGAGAGCGCTCGGAAATGTAATTATGTCATAGCACGGGAACTGTTTGTAGCTAGAAGATGTTATCAAGTAATGTTGTTGTCGTGCTTCATCCAGGCAAACCTATTGTAAACTGGCTGCCTGTAGCTATCAGTTGGCTCTGCTTGCCAACTAAACCTGTCATTTTCCTTCCTTTTGTTATGCTTTGAAAGATAGCACCCTGCTTTGCACATCCCAAGTTTGAAGCCGGTATCGGCCAGCCAGGCGATATCCAAGAAATCCCAGAAAAGACTACAGTTCAGTCGTTGAATTTTTACCTTGAAGTTTGTAACTAACAGGTTTTGACACATGAAGCCAGTGTTACAAAGTACCACAGGTTGTTGCCATTTGGAAATGACCTCCACATTTCCAACGTATTGATGTGCACTTTTCGTTACTCCCGGATTTCTGAAGGCTTCATTAGGCCAAGTTTGCAAACAATCTAATGCTAGGCATGGCTATGGCGGTGAACGGAAGCGGGCCAAAGATCGCATTTGTACCCTCAGCATGTCTTGGAAAAGCTTCAGTTCCGACTCCATGCATATGCTGAAGAGTGATCCAGCTAGGCATCCCATAATCCACTTCACGCGAAATCAGACTGTATTTATCTTCCCGGTCCATCCGGCCACGAAAATTCCTGGAGCCTCTCTTAGCATTGAATACAATCGCTGTCGTCTTCTTACCGGTTGCTCGATCGGATATTTCTCTTCCATCGAACTGACCATTCGTTAATACGTGTCACCGGTTTGAAATAACCCGTATAATAATAATAACCCGATGACAGCAAGCTCAAAACGCTCTATGGCAATCTCCAGCGCTCAGCTCCGTTGGACACTCAAACCTGACACGCCCGCGCCCGCCCGCCTCCGCTAGCGCAGCCCCGCTACCTGCGCGTCGGCGATACGACCCAGACACCGGCCACGTGACCACGGGCCAATCACTGCGCACCACGCAGGGGTGTGCTCTGGCGCATCGCGCCGGTCAAGGCGGTCCGAGCCCGGACCAGCCCGGACCGGACCGGACCAGCCAGGCCAGGCCAGGTCAGGTCAGGCCGGCTGCCCACGCACCTTGACAGACCACACCGGCCAAAGCTCCACTCAGGCAGCTGCATAGACCCCTTCAACGGGATGCAAATCATGGCGCAGTGATACGGGCTGATAATACCAACCACGGCTGATCAACCGCAGCTGTTTGAACCCCAGGTATAGAAAGGAGACAAACTTTTAAAAACGTTGTGGGAATCACCTTGTGGGGAAGAACGGCTTATAATGACTGGAAAACGATTATTGAAAAAATCCGTATTGTTACGCCCTTCAACAAGTAAATGCCCAGCAGCATCTCTGTGGCGACGTCATTATATTTATATATATATATATATATATATATATATAATGTATATCTATCTATATCTATATATAATGTATATATATATATATATACATTATATATATAATGTATATCTATCTATATATATAATGCATATATATATATATATATATATATATATCGTCATTGAATGGTGTAATAGTTATATATCAAGCTCAAGTGATTGGATAAACCAATTGAAAGAGTACATTTGTGTTGTATTAGGCACACAAGAAAGACAAGGCGTGCCCGAAACTTATGAGAGAACAAACTGAGAACAAAAATGACAAAACAAAGAGAACAAACATTTGTAACCAAGGGTAATAATGTGTGTGGATGTTTCGATTTTCATAGTGAAGTGTTTGGACGATATATTGGGATAGAATTATGTAATGCTGCAAAGTCCCTGCCACCGAGGTTTAGTACGCGTGGTAGTCGTTTGCGGTCATTAACGTGATACGTTTTTTTTTTCTCGAGTCCGTTCGGTAGCTGACGTGTATTGCGAGCCAGAGCTCGTGGGCACTCAGCTACAATTTTGGCCAGTCCAATGTGTGGACTGCATCCAACGAACCACGTGCGAGGCCAGCACCGGAACACACGTCTCAAGGTAGATCTATTGCAGACGGGCTAACCGACACACCAATGACGTCATCAAAGCGGCCATATGCGCTGGGTTGCCGACCTGAGGGCCGCCGCGCCCAGCATGCGTGTGGTTTTCTTCAAAGGTATCAATTGATCAAATTGACAACGCCCAATCCACTCAGAAGTAAACTCTCCCGTATTACGGCAGTCGCCTGAAGTCGAAGACGAATGGAATGCTCCCAACGCTGTTTTCCATCTTTACGCTGCGTTGCCCCTCTCGCGTCCGTCTGCCAATTCTCCTGTCTTCCGTCAGGCGGCCTCAGCTTCCGGCGGATGGGTGATTACGTAGCGAGATGGGATTCCAGGTCAAACCGAGTGAGGAGTCCGTTCACAGAAAACCATGTCTAAAAATAGCATCGAGAGGAGAAATCGCTTCACGAACACGCGCTTTCATTCGACGGCAGCTTTGCTGCGCGGCTGCTCTCGCTCGTCGGCACCGTCGGTCGGTGCTGATGGCGAACGGATGCCCTGGCTTTGAGAGGCTGGACATAAGAAGACACCGTCCAGCTGGACAACTTTCCATTCATTCGACTCTCGTTTTGCTCGAACAAACGGCAAAGCGATGTTACTCGTGTTAATAAATGCATTAAAAATAGTTTGCTAGCAGATTTAACTCCAGCGCTGTCGATGAAAGCAGGTGGGTGTGACACACCCGCCCGTTCTCAATATAATTGCATTGCCGATTAGTTGGTGTTTATACCCATAAACGAATATCTTTGCGTCATTTAAGTTTCATACAAATCGATAGGTGAAGTCGCGCTTGGGTGGGGTAGGTTAATACCAATAATAGGGTAGGACCCCTTCCCCGAAGGTGTTACCGGAATGATTTCCAAACGGCGCGTTTTAATCGTGCCAAACTTTGCATAGTTGTGAGCAATTGCACAGCCGGTTTTTTGTATAATGTTAGATGTACCTTTTAAGGTCGTTGGCCTACGGTGGGTCAAGGTCAGGCCATGAATTTAGCGAAGACATTTTCGAGGGAATCGTTCAGTCTGATGTAACAACGGAGTGTTAGGCGAATCCATTCATCTCTGAAATAGTTTCTGAGACAATGGAATAATTGAATGAACAAATTTCATTGACCTGGGATCAGGTTTGAAGATCAGAGCAGGATCGAAACTAACCTGTTTTATTACTCATCGGCTTGCTGTTTGGGATAGTGACACTCATTTTACATTTATTGACAGCAGGAACCGTATTACACATCTTCTGTGGAATTCTTAAAGATCAGAATAGGTCACTCACCTAAAATGACCTGTGTCTTCATTTTGTTTTAGAAACATACTACCAAGCGTAGTCTTTCACGCTTATTCGAATGCAAAAATCAAAGCAGTCTTGTATGATTTTGGTCAGCGCGACCCGCAAAAGTGAAATAAAGCCACTGATCTTAAATGAACGTCAGGATCTTTTGGTGAGAGCAGGTATCTAGGTTCACGGTTGTTGCATGGAAAGGTCTCTGGCCACTTCGGACAATAATCATGAGCTTGACCTTTTTTTACCTCATTTGGCATGTAGCCCATGACCTAGGTGCCTCAATTTTTACACAAGTGAGTGCCCGTGAAAGTGAACACATCCTGTGGATTTTGTTCTCCTAGCCCCCTAAGTTTCTGAGATCCCAGGAGCGTCAAACTGAACCCCCACCCCACACAAGCGAAGGATATTCAACCGTCCACCCGGGTGTATGTCGAGTGTTCCCTACACTCGCCAGGCTAGCTACTGCCTTCAATATAAAAGAGCTCTGTGATACCAATCATGGGAGAGCCTTGTGTTTATCTCCACAACTGCTGTGGAAAGTCCGGTGTTACTGACTGAGGGCCGTGTCCCTAAAGGCAGCCATCGGAAAGTTTGGACGCCGGAGGCCAGATCCCACTTCAGTTGGCTCCAAGCGCACCAATCGACGCCAAAAGTTGGCCTGCGCTGGGACTCCTGGCAGCTGTCATTTGTCGTAGGCCGTCGATCCATGGTGCCCTGTTTTTCCTGAGTCGCTTAATTTGGGACCGAGTGATGAAGCACACAAGTTAAGGTGACCTATTAAGTTGTTTTGGAGAGCTTTGAATGCAGGGCTCGATCAGATTATGTGTAGTTCAGTTGTTGATGGGGAACACTACGCTGCGTATGATCGAAGTCAAGTACAGAAAATCTCAGAATAGTTGAACGACTTCTTGCCCGTAAGAGCACTTCTGGCAAAAGAAAATAATATCGTAGCGTACAACATAACCATGCATTTTTTCTGCCATCTTTTCATTGTGAAAAGTAACACTTTGTCATTTCCAATTTTACTTCGAATCAATTTTAAGAACACAAAGTTTCGAAAATATTGAAACCATATTTGTGTTGAAGTAAAACGATCAGAAAATTGGATAGATTAAAACATAAAGACTCATTTGCACCTTCTCGTGTCCACTTTTCCTTTGTCTGATGATGCAGCGTGTACTCCCTTGCAAGTTGTGAACCAGCTTTCCCAGATCCACTCAAGCTACCACATTACCAGACCAGACAGACTACCAGACAGTCTACTCGACTATCACCAGGCACTTTGTGGCACCCAGCTACCTACTTGGCCTCTCCCTTGACTCCTTCCTGCCCAGCTGCGTCTCCACCCGGCCTTACAAGAACTCCTCCATGGCGTAACGTGATCACATGAATTAATAGAAACATCTTGACCGGTAAGCTGATTGCGGCTTGTTGGCCGGGGCGACCTGAAAGGCCCCTGATCGGTAGCCGCACTCCGCCTGCCAGAGCCAGAGCTCGGCGCCGCACCGCCGCCGCCGCTGCTGCTGCTGCCAGAGCCAGGGTTGGCCCGCTCGGCGCCGCACCGCCGCTGCCGCTGCTGCTGCTGCCAGAGCCAGAGCTCGGCGCCGCACCGCCGCCGCCGTTGCTGCTGCTGCCAGAGCCGGAGTTGGCCCGCTCGGCGCTGCGCCGCCGCTGGTGCTGCTGCTGCTGCCAGAGCCAGAGCTCGGCGCCGCACCGCCGCCGCCGCTGCTGCTGCTGCCAGAGCCAGAGTGGGCCGCTCGGCGCCGCACCGCCGCCGCTGCTGCTGCTGCTGCCAGAGCCAGAGCTCGGCGCCGCACCGACGCCGCCGCTGCTGCTGCTACCAGAGCCAGAGTTGGCCCGCTCGGCGCCGCACCGCCGCCGCTGCTGCTGCTGCTGCCAGAGCCAGAGTTGGCCTGCTCGGCGCCGCACCGCCGCCGCCGCTGCTGCTGCTGCCAGAGCCAGAGCTCGGCGCCGCACCGCCGCCGCCGTTGCTGCTGCTGTCAGAGCCGGAGTTGGCCCGCTCGGCGCTGCGCCGCCGCTGGTGCTGCTGCTGCTGCCGGAGCCAGAGCTCGGCGCCGCACCGCCGCCGCCGCTGCTGCTGCTGCCAGAGCCAGAGTTGGCCCGCTCGGCGCAGCACCGCCGCCGCTGCTGCTGCTGCTGCCAGAGCCAGAGTTGGCCCGCTCGGCGCTGCGCCGCCGCTGGTGCTGCTCGGACCGGGACACGTGCCGGCCAGCTGCTGCTCGGACCGGGACACGTGCCGGCCAGCTGCTGCTCGGACCGGGACGCGTGCCGGCCTGCTGCCGCTCAGATCGGGACACCCGCCGGCCGGCTGCTGCTCGGACCGGGACACGTGCCGGCCGGCCGCCGTTCAGACCGGGACACGTGCCGGCCAGCTGCTGCTAGGACCGGGACACGTGCCGGCCAGCCGCTGCGCAGACCGGGACACGCGCCGGCCGGCCGCTGCTCAGACCGAGACACGTGCCGGCCAGCTGCTGTTCAGATCGGGACACCGCTGCTCAGACCGGGACACGCGCCGGCCGGCCGCTGCTCAGACCGGGATACGTGCCGGCCGGTTTCACGCCCAGTTCTCAGTTCATTGTCAGGAGAGAGGGAGATGAGAGGGAGGGAGGGGGGATGGAGGGAGGATGAAGGAAGGGAGGGAGGGAGAGACGAGAGAGACCGTAGATGAGAGAGAGCAAGAGAGCAGGAGGACGGTAAGAGAGAGAAGAGCACCGAGAGAGACGAGACGACGAAGAGAGAGAGAGAGAGAGAGAGAGAGCCCGACCGACAGAGAGAGATGAGAGAGAGAGAGAGAGAGAGAGAGAGAGAGGAGAGAGAGAGAGAGAGAGAGAGAGACAGAGAGATGAGGTAGATGAGAGAAGAGAGAGAGAACGAGAGAGAGAGAGAGAGAGAGAGAAGAGAGAGAGAGAGAGAGAGGGAGGGAGAGAGAGGGAGAGGGCGAACAAATATAAATATATATATATATATATATATATATATATATATATATATATATATGTGTGTGTGTGTATGTTGTGTAGGGTAATGAACTAAGCTTGAATCATTCCGGAATGAATCTGAAAATATTGTGCCCAACCCGGTAAAAGAATAGCTTCTGTACGCTGATTGCGCACGCGAACACGAACACTCTGCTTGCGGACAAAGACTTCCCGAAATGAAATTTTGCCAGCTGGCTCCTCTTTTATCTTAGATATGATGTTTGGCTGCTTACTGGAGTGATTATCCGCGGTAGGAATCTGCAAGTGTTCTCAGTAAACATCCAAACTTTGGATTTATGAAGGCGTGCTTTGATTAGATTGTAGAATTTTAGGTATCTGTTTTCCCACGTTCTTTGATGTTCCGAAGCTAAAAATACTTTGCAAGGCTTTGCGTTTGCTTAGACTCTTAAAGCTTCAAATGTGAGTTAATCAGCCTATTTCGAAATTACGTCCATGTCTAGATTCTATGTTCATTTTGGTCCATTCTCTCTGAAAAGGTGCCTCTTCAAACACAAGGATATATTTCCCTTAGACTGGCAGGTTAGGCCGTCGTATAAGAGTTGTGTTGTGCTTGGTGTGGAGGATCTTACACAGGTTCCAAACTTCGGGTCTTGCGCAGTTACGTTCAACAGCATTCGGCTAAAACACTTCCCGATTTTATCTTAGATACATGAATGTACCGTTATATCCATATACACCATTATCACCGTTATTACCACAAGTATCGCATGCAGGTACCTTGTTATATACCTAAATTACTTGATGACCTGTCTAAAAATATAACCAACATGAAAATCTCTTCGAATTTACACTCCTTCATACCATTATATCCACCCAATGGAGAGTCGTAATCCATGGTACATGACGGGCAAAATTGGCCGTTCGGGCCAGCCGTCCTCTGCGCGTGTTACCAACCTGACGCGACCCAACTGTCTCAGCAGGCCCATCATCGCCGGACAGCAATCTGCTGCGCGTGCACTCGGCCATGATCGGGCGGCGCCTCTCCGACAACGAGCTGCTCAACCCGCCCAAGATTCGTGTCGGCTCCTACTCGTGCGGTTCGTCGACCAGTGACCTGCGCGTCGGCCAGCTGCCGATCCGGCGCCACTCGAGCACGTGCCCGAGCGAGCGGCGCGCCTCCGTCTTCAGCCTGTCGCCCCCTATGGTGAGCGAGAGAGAGGGAGAGAGGGGAGAGAGAGGGAGTGCGCGACCCAGCTATCGACCGGCCGCGCTCCTTGAGGACCTCACGTCGCTGTTTCTGTTTTTACCCCCGTCCGCTGGTGCCGCCACGGCCTGTGCAGCGGCCGGCTCCCCCCCCCCCCCCCACCCCCACCCCCCACCCCCCGCTGCCTCGCCACCCCTCGCTCTCCACATATAGCTGCAGCCGACAAAAAAGCGGGGGCGGATGGTCCTGCCACAGCCATAATGACTCCGGTGGGAACCGCCGTCGCCGGTCCGAGGGACGGGCTGGTCGCACGCGTGCCATCCTCACGGAGACACGGCGGCCTGGGTCGCGCGCTGCAGGTCACTGCAGTCCTGTATCCCCGGGGACGCGGCGCTCCCGACACACCCGCGCGTTTGTCTTGTGTGTGAGGGGGACGCCGGGCGCTCACGAGCCACGCGCCCGGCACGACACACATGCGATGTCCCCCCAATGCAACAACGTACGGCACACTCATGCAACGGAGTCCAGCCACGCGCGCCTTCCCCACTCCTCGGCGCGGCCGGCTAGTAAGTGGCATGCGATACGACTCGTCCTCGGCGCCTGTTTGTCACGAAGGCCCGGCGCCTACCGTGATCAGGTCGGGACGGTGAACAGCAAGCCGGCGGCGCGCTGCTGCCCCGGCCGCCGGCGGCGCCTGGCGGCGGGCTCCCCGTCTCGGTTGGCCCAGTTTAGGTTGGCGGATGAGTGCTGCTCTGAGGTGATGCTCAGACCGGATCGATCAGCCTGCCCGGCGTCACCGGTGGACCCCCCCCCCCCGTCCCTCCCCCAGCCCCCCCCCCCCCCCCGCTGCTCCGTCTCTCTGTGCTGCACGCCCATCGCCGGCCGCGCTGCGCCTATGCCGGGTCCCGAGCCGCGGAGCTGCGCGCGCCGCTGGATCTCCGACTACGCCTGCGATAATGGGCCGCACATCGACCTCACCCGGGCCCTGGCCTTGGCCCGCTCGGGAGCCGGAAGTGGCCTGTTTCCGGCGTGCCCACGTGGGCGGAGCGAGCAACAGGTGGCCAGCAGCCGGGTGGCTGCGTGGGCGCAGACTGACCCACTTTGCCCCGTCACTGTGCCGCGCTGCTGATAGGGGTTGTTTTGAATTGTAACTCGGTGAACTTCATTGATTTTGATTTGATTTAATTTCCTTCCTGATGTTTGGGGAGCATTCTATTGATCCGCGACATTTAATCTCAAGGTAACCGAGCCTGCCATAGTTACCTTTGGTATACTAAAGACCGCTCGATGTTTTGATAAAACCGTTTTTAAACTTTCAGATCCCGATCAATTGAAACATTGGCGTCTTTTTATTCTGTCATCCACATTGAATTGGGAACTATAACGCTGCTATAATGAAAGCAGCACCTGAGGGCCTTCTTACGAAATGATTGTTGCCGCTGGCTACACCATTTCTCATATTTACCGATCCATAGTATTTTTTATGATAAACTGCCTGGCAAATGGTGATGGCATAAGGCCATTATTGTTTTTCTCTCCAAGTATTTATTTTCGAGTAATTTTGAAACCGATGAAAAATGGTCGCCGGCGACACCATTTTGATTAATAATGGTTCGTTGTGACTCGTCTTGCATTGGGGCCGTGCTAGCCTTGGCTTCACAGCTATTACAGTACAAAAAAAAACACAAACACCAGCAAAAATGTCGCATGAATCAGGGATGCTTGTCGCAAGGGACCATTCAAAGATGGTTGCATCCCCTTAAACTTGAACTAGCGACGTGACTGAGCTGATTAGAACATTGTAATTTGGTTAGTGCACGACGATTGCCACATTCAGATCCTAGTATAGTGTCCCAATAGCTCAGAACATTGGCGCTGCCGGCTTCACTATGCACGAGGTGGGTGATTTCATGACAATGACTTGCCATAGCCGGTCCGACGGTATCACATGGTGAGTTCTCTGAGCTGCCGTTACAAGTTCGTTTGAGGTGGTTCTACCCATATTTTGCTCTGACCGTTTTCAAGCACCTAACGCCACTCTAAGCTTTTTCGCCTGAAATTGTGCTGACTTCTAGCTGGTAGTGTTCTGGATTACCTCGATGTGGTGTGCCTACTCCATCAGTAGATCACTGGGGTTGCTCAGACATCACGAGGCCTGATGTATGTTCTTTCTATCACGAATATCCGCTATGCAGAACTGCACTGTGTGGCTTTACGAATAAGGCCATGCATGATGTAAGTCAAGTGAATTCTTACTGACCTAGTGAGTTATTATTCTTACTGACGTCGTGAGTTATTATTTTTACTGACGTAATGCTTTAACAGCAATATTTCTGAATACGTTTAACACGTACTTTAATCTGGGAGTTGCCATCTTGCAAAGCTAATTATTTAAACATACAAGCACTTGAATGGCCTTCTTGGATACTTGTCTGTTTCAGCATTTTTGTTTTGTTTTTGTTCCTTTCTGTTCTTTTCTTTTCTGACGTGTCATATTCATCGGCATGCTTACGCGGCACAGTCATGTACTTATTAGTCAACATTCGACGCATATATGAAGCGTCTTTCCCTGTTTTTTCGATGATGAATATCTTGTTTCTAAGTCGTAAATCACGTTTTCTTGTTTGTGTTTGCATCGCTTTCACTGCCTGGCACGAATCAATGCTATTCACCTTGCATGACATGTTGAGTCAAACTGCGTCAGCGTCATGGCTCAGTACGTGATACCTCACCCTTCCGCTGCGACCCTCATGCTGTTCGGTAGCTTGCTAATTCTACGTTCATCACACCATCACGCTGTGGCTCGTTACGTAACCACCGTAACGTTGCGGCGGGGATGTGCGACGGATGTCCCGTTACAGTGCGGCTCGGCGTCTGGCCGGCGTATCGTTGTAGCAAAGTGCGACGTGTGGCGAGTGGTGCATTGCAGCACAGTCCACGCATTGCGCTGTGTGTGGTGCGCTGCAGTGAGGTGTGTAGCAGGCGTCCGTTATGGCACAGCTCATGGTGCGACGGGCCTCCCGCCGCTGCCCTGCCCGGCTGGCGTTACGGCGCGATGCTGGTCGTTGCTTGACCGGTGTCCCGTTCCATCACATCTCGTTGCGTGACTGCTGTCCCGCTGCAGTGCAGTTCGGTGTGTAACGACCATGCCGTTGCAGTGCACCTCGGTGCCCAACACCAGTCTGCTGGTGCCGTGCACGGCCGGGCCGTCGCGCCGCCAGTCGGCCTGCGGCGCCGGCGGCCTGGCCGGCTCGCTCAAGCAGCGGCGCGCCTCGTGCGTGCCGCCGCCGCCGGCGCCGCCGGCCGGCGGCGGCGGCGGCGGCCTCCTGCAGCAGCTCAGCTCGGGCATGGTGAGTCCCGCCGCCACGTCCCCCTCGTCGCCGCGTCGGCCCAGCCCGCGAGGTAGGTGTACCGGCCGCCGCTGGCCGCTGGCGCCGCCGCCGCCGCCGCCGCCGCCGCTGGCTGCTCGCAGCATGGGCTGGACTGAGTGTGCGGGCGGGCGGGCTGGGCGCACCCCGACGGCGGGCTCCCCGGCCCGCCACCGCCCGCCTCACCGCGCACGGCTGCTCTGTCTGCTGCTCGGTGTTGTGTGTGGTGTGTCTGTGCGCGCGTCGTGTAAGGATGTCTGCTGCTGGGTGCCGCCTCGCCGTTTACAAGGGTGCGCGCGGGGTTTGGCTGTTCTGGCGTGATCCGTGGTGGCGGATCCTCGGCTTTCGGACGTGGTCTTCACCAGGGCGTTTTCCTGTTTGTGTTTGTATGCTTTGTGCGAGTTCATCTCTGATGAAAGTTTGTATGTTTTTTCTTTCGTGTTCCGTTTCGTGCTATTTTTCCAACTGTAGTTGCGTAAGTCTGCCGTTCATTGTCATGCAATGCTTTTGGTTTCCTTGACGCCCGCCAAACTGTAATTTGGACGTGGTATGGATGGCATTGGTGACTGTAATTATGCAGCCTGCTGTTCCGTTCTTTAGAGACTGTTGCATCTGCCTTAAATATTCCGCTAACGAATTGTGTATTTTTGCCCCCACCTTGGCTACCTGACGTAGCTTCCGCGCGAATCAAGCCAGTGAACCAAAATATTCTGCGGCCAGCGATGAATACGAAAATAAAATTGCACGAAAATGAGTTCAGTCAAATCATTGTATATCGCATAACATTATGTGAGAAAAGTTTTCCAGGTACCAGATTTGAATGATAGTCGTCGGCTTCGTTTTTCTTTATGTGCTACGATTCCCTGACGTCAGTGGATTCATGCACATGGTATAGGATTATAAACGTCAAGTCAGATCACTCCAGTCTTATTATGCCAGCGAGATAGACAAGCATAACACACTCCGACTCCTTCGCTCCATTTGATTAAGTCATGTAATTCGCAGTCCTAGCCCTGTGATGACGGTGCGTGACGGTCCCCAACTGTGATGACCATGCGGTCATGCAATTTTGAGGTCATGTCGTTTACGTATGACATGCCCGCGCATGATAACCCAGTGCGCTAGGTCATCCCGTGGTACCGGGCCAGCGCCAGTGGCGTTCGTCGGTACGTTCTGCTTCCAGTAGGGGACTGGGATTGCAGATGTAAGTCTACAGTACGTTTGTATACTTGATGAGCGTTCCGGCTTCACATGTTCGTCTGGCTTGCCACCTTCGGGGTGAAGAGGAAGGATGCTGGACTCCGAATCCGGCGGCGCTGGATACGGGCTGCCAAGCGCCGGTGACTGGTGGCTAGACGGCTACATATGTTAGCCATTAGCGGGTGGTGAATAAAATTGCACGGTCCCAGAATTGGTTTTTCTATTGGGAGTTGATGGAGAATGTAGTATTCATAGCTTGCAATGTTATCGACTCAATAGACAGGTAACCCGGGGTTGCGAAACCGAAGATAATTTTCCAAGATCTTTGGAAATTTCCAAAGACCTTTAGGAAATTCCCCAACGTCTTGCCTGACGGCCCCGTAGTCAGACCAGTTCTTGGTTAGCACCTCCGTATGTGCAGTGGTTAATCCTGGATAATGGTTGTCAAAGGTGGCAAATGATTTTATCCCTTTGATCACCAAATAATCCCTGTATACTCGGCCTTTTGACCGTTTTGCACCCATCCAAAACTTGCCAGACAGAGAGACAGCCAGGCAGACCATTTTTCCTCCATTGCTAGTCTAGCGTAAGCACGCGACACTGCTTTCTACAAAAAAGCTAGCTTAGATTGCCATTTAAGGGTCAGACAAGAGTACAATAGCAAAAACCACCATTCATGATTACTAGCGATACGGTCTTAAAAGTGTGGCTTTCTGTCGAACTCTCTAGATTCGTCTGTGAGGCTCGATAACGAGCTTTCGATTTCCCTCTTGATTTTGTGCCGGGATTTTTTGCCGTTGCATCTCTGGCACAACGCGGCCAGCTTAATATTTTAAGAAATTCATCAAAATATTGCAACAGTGGTTAACAGCAGGCCAATGTTGACGCTGGCCCGGACTCGCTGTTTAAACAGAAACTAGAAACACAGGTTGTTGGTGTCAAACACACGCAGTTGATTCACCGGCTATGCCAAAAATTTGGGCGAGATGACAGGATAAGTTGGGGAGAAATCGTCACAAACCTATTAAGAGTTTCATCGAGCCCAGTTCTCGCATCAGAGAAAGTATGGCGTCTTTTTGCACTATTCGCGCCTGATGCATCAAGTATATTTTTTTGATCGAGTTCCTCACACGAAGCAGACACACCAGGCACGCACGTTTTCCGTCTTCGTTTAGGTATGTACGTGGTCTTGGAAGCTTCGTTGTTCGTGTTTGTTTTGCGTTAGAATACAAAACGTTTGGTCGTATTTCAAGTTGGCATCGTATGCGCCGCAATTATTTGTATTTCATTCATTCCAGAATTGGGTACTTGAAACAGGCCAAAGAATAAGCTTGCCTTTCTTTCGCCGGCGTCGCTATCCCCTTGCATGTGAGGAAATTGACTGTTAATCCCCTTACGTCACACAAATTAGCACAGTCATGGATCGAATAGCAATGGATTAACGCGCCAACCAAGTAAAGGTCATCGCTCTGTCCATCTTGTTAATAAAGTAACGAATATGTCAATCTGTTCCTAAAAAATGTAGTCCCGTTGCCTAACAGAGTAACAGAACGGCGATCATGCCCCCAATGTCTTCTTGGTTCTCAGTAACTAAGCTACGATTAGCAATTTTGCAGGTCTTGTTTGTGCGTGATATTCATGCAGCACCTCATTTACAACAGAAAAGAAGCCAGGTCAACTTTGTTAGGATCTACCCGTTGACACCAGCTGATTGCACAGCTCATTTTTCAGTGAAAATCAGTGAATGACGCAAATTTGATTTGCTCGTATGTACCGCATATGCTGTTAACATTCGAAAAGCATAAGATGTAGAAGCAGATTGACTAGGAATCAGATGGCCGATTATTATGGTTGGCTGGAGGGCATCGGATTACATTTATAATTCCAGAAAAAGTGGATTAGTGGATGAACGGCCTTTAGTCTCGCCGAACCGGGTTCTGCAAGTAATTTTCAAAGAGCTATACTTCTAAGGGAATGTTTTGCAGTTTACGGGACTTAAGCTTAGATAGCCACTTCTGAGCCCTGCTGTAAAAGAAGCCACCAAACGTCGGATTTACTATTCCAGGCGGTTAGTCCTGAATTAGTTGCATTTCGATTCCTTTTCCGAGTATCATGTCATCATTTTATTCCATTTTCTTTCGAGTATGATTTCATCAGCGATGGCGTGTATCAATCACGTTACGTAACTCAGGTAAGTGATTTAGAACCGATTAAAATAATAAGTCATAGGGTCATGCTTTGCTTTGTTCACACAAGAAGTCTAGTCTAGCCGAGCTGGACTCTAATTTAACCATTTCACAATCAAAGACGACTCTATTTGTGCTTTGTCTATCGCCACATACATAAGATGAGACATTCCCTTGTTGTGTACATAGCAATCGAGCCCCTCCCCCAGAAATGTATTTCTTGGCATGAGAAGAATATTGTGGTGGTCTATGGCTCGTATGAAATTATTTGACTGCAGTTAGACGTTGGCGGCATACGCTACAGTATTTGCGCAAGGCGTGGCTATAATGTGGATGCTGCGAAAGACTGGTTGGGTTACAGCATACCAGCAATGCAACAAAAGTTGACCCCATGGGGTTGCAGCGCACTGGACAAAACCGAGAAGCGGCCAAGTGGCAATTTTGATGCCATTCTGCTTTTTGGTGGTGCTGAAACCTCGCCTATGAAATTACAGCTGCTCTCTTTTTAAAGATCGCAGACTTGTGAATTTTTCGCCATTACCCCGTTTCTTCCATAGTGATGAAGTGTTTTATGATTGAAATCATTTGATCTAATGTGATTCTTCTGTTCGGGATCCGGTATTTTGCGGAGCCAGTGCGGTCGCTCGGAGTATCAGAACAGAACGCTTATCCCCTTGCTGTTTGCAAACTAATCGTAGCGTATCATGACCACTTATTTTAACCAGATACGTTTGGTTTTTAACGGAAAAAACGGTATCACCTGTGAGTGTGGCCGTTACTTCGACTGATCCGGCCATCTGCTCGGTTGCTGTTCTCCTCGCTTCGGCCAGCGCTTCTTCGCGCTCTCTAGCCCACTCGCGGACGGGGACCTTTCCCACGGGCTCTGGGATGAAGAAAGGTCAGGTCTGCAGTGATGAAGTACTGCAGCAGCCTTTTGGACAGTCAGTGTGGGCGGCACATACTTGGCTCTATTGGGTCTAGTGCTTCCGGCCCACTTTGCGCCGGATATTGCCTACTAAGGTCAAGTAGGTCAGATTACTTCACTGTGGGAATTTCAATCAGCGCCTTTGTCATTTAGTCTGTGAGGTTCTCGTCCTAGCTACCCTCGTCAAAATCTTTACCTGCGTACGGTTATCAAAGGGAGTCTTTCACACCTACGTGTTAAAATGTGTATGTAATAAATGCTGCGAAAGCCTGAAACACATTGTTTAGACCAAAAAAGGTACGTGAGCATGGAACAATCATCCTGCGAATTCAACGAAACGTTATGAAATGGCTTTGATTTCTCGCCTATGGCGTTAATCGGAGGGGCTTTTTTGGAGGGGCACTGAGGCTTTGGGAAGGGAGCATCACATGATCCATGTGACGCACTGGTTCAAACCACGGTCAATGCGCTTCTCGGCAACAAGCACTTGCCCTGGACCAATATCAAGCGTTCTCTTATTCGCACCAGTAGAGGTGCGTACGGCGGTTGTCATGACGACGGTTGGCTCCATTTTGGGATGAAAGCATAGTGCTGTTACAAAGCGTTAATAGCGTAATTTGGACTCGAAATGAGTAAAGTTTGTATACGTATTTTGCCTTGAGAGTGCTGCAGTGGCATTACCCAATGTTACTATTAGACTAGCTAATACCGACATGTTTCAAGAGTATGCTTTTCATAGATACCCCAAAAGTGGGACCCTCCATTTAAGGTCCTTTGGAATGTTCGAGATTAGGTGTTCGTACAAATGGAACAATCATTCGACTCCTTTTCTAGACAGGCATGTATATCTTTCTCAAATTTTCTTCCTGGTCCTCACTTGTTTCTTTGACAAAACAAAACCATGAATCTTGGTTCCCTCCCGTTCATTCGACAAACCAAAACCCTGAATCCTAGTTCCTGCTGGATCTGTCGACAACCACGATCCTGGTGCTTAGTTCTCACTGATTTTTTTTTTGTCGACGAAACGGAACCCTGGATCCTGGTTGCCACGGGTTCCTTTGAGAAATTAATTCCTGGATCCTGGTTCCCTCTTGCTTCTTAGCAGACCGTGGGCCTGGCTCCTGGTTCCCACTAGTTTTTCAATAACGGGAACCATGGACACTGGTTGTCACTGATGTTTGATAAGCACAAGACCCTGGCCCATGGTTCTCAGCCACAAAGTCTTCCCGGGGTTATCTGCACATCTTCGTGGGTGTTTAGCTCAGAAACTGGAAGGGTTTAGGTCTTTAAAAGGGCAGGGCTGTGAACTGCACCGGTTGATCTTCAAGATAGCTGTTTCAGTTCAAAATCCCATAAAATGTAAACTTGTTAGAAAGATTGTGACCCTAAAAACACACATTGCTGCGCGTTCCAAATAAAGACTGACAGGGGTCTCAAATAAGATTCTGGTTTTTGCTGCTTACCTTGCCATCACTCCAGACTGGAGATCTGCTCTAGCTGATGTCAGGTTAATCCTAAGTTGTACTTGGGTTTTTGCTGGATCTCTACATGTTTCACGACGGATCTTTGTTCTTGCTGGATCTCTTGAGATAGTGTTAGGCTGGATCTTTCGACATAATTCCAGGTTGTATCTCGGTTCTTGCTGGTTCTCTTGGTTTGGTATCAGACTGGATCATGGTTCTTGCAGGATCTTTCGACTTAACGTGAGGTTGGGTTATGGTTCCTGCTGGATCACTCGGCCTTATACCAGACTCGTTCCTGAGTTTTTCCTAGTTTCGAAATTAGGACCCAAAACCGGCTTCCGGGGAGAAATATTTGGAACCAGGCAGGAATGTCCGGTCGTGGGCAATGGCATGCGCATGCGCGGAGCGTTTTGGCTGGATGTTTCCGGTTGACAATAGGCGTCATTCGGTGTATTATTAATGGCACGGAGTGTTCAGCGTGTGGTCATGTGTGCATATCACCGCCGGGGGTCCCGAGCACATTGGGCTTTGAAACAGCAGTTGTCTACATTTCGCGATTTGTGGAAAAATACTTTCAGCTTCACCGTCGAGGGACATAGCGGGAAATCTAACCCGCCTGACAGCTCGTTATGTTCATCAATGTTTCATCTCTTGTAGTTTGCGGTACAGAAAACCACGTTGGGCTGCTGTATACGCCAGGGTTTCTCATGTGACTTACACGAGTGTCGTATGTGCGTTTCCCTGATGTTTTTTTTTTCCACATTTTCCAGGGTGTCTTCCCGTAATGATGTTTACCTCGTCCCACGTCGGATGGTGTTTTCTTTCCGACGTTATGCGTGCTCTGCCATGCCTGGCGTCCTTTTATCCCGGGATGGTCGTCCCTTTATGCCCCTGTACCCTGACTGACCTCCCCCCCCCCGTCCCGCATGGCACGATTTTTTTCTAACTCATGGGGTCTCGTGCATATAGTTGCTTTGATTTTTTAGCCGCCACAGGTCTCACTGGTCGGCTTTAAGTGAGAGCTTGTGTGCAGTCTGTTTTTATGAGGCTGGCGTTCTGTTTTTTATGAGTCTAGCGTTGCAGCATCCATTTGTTCCCCGTATTTTCTGCACCAGGTCTTTGCTTTGTGTTGGCGGATTGTTTGTAATGGCTGTACCTGGCCGCTGGATCTTTTGTATTTTGGTTCTGTGAAGCCCTCTGAAAAACAATATATTTGGAATGAGTCGGTTATATGGTTCTTCTCCCCATGTGTAGTTGCACCACCTGCACTGACGGAAACGTGGGGTGGAAACTCGCATCACAGAAATAATAATGTATGTAATACAAATCATCCCGCCACAGTCATTCAGGGTTGCCACATCCGAGAAAGTTCGACAGGGCTTCGAAATATGCATCGAGCTGGAAAAGTTGATAGGGCCTAACTTGTGGGTAAATTCGACAACAAATCCACTTTGCAAGTTAACCCGCCAGCTCGTTATGGCGCGATGTTGGCCACCAGGTGCAGCTCGAGAGGTCAGCTGCCTGTCGTAGCCGGCCCAGCCGGAACTAGCGCTGTGCGTGCCGGCCGATCGGACACCGACCGCCGTCCAACCGTGATACGGATCTATAGCGGTCGGCCGGGCGGCCGGGCGGCCGCGCGGCGGCGGCGGCGGCAGCGGCGGCGGAGCTGGGTGCGCCAGCGTGCCGCCCGATCGATACCGCTGAGGGTGGGCGTCAGTCGCCTCCCACCTGGAAAGGCCGGTCTCACACCTGGGAGGAAGGGCCTCTTGCCTGGTCAGGCCGACCTTTCACCCGGACAAGCTGGTCTGCCTCCTGGACGGGCCGGCATCCCACTGTAAGATATGCACGCTTAACGTCTTGAGCTGTAATAACGCTAATTTCATTTGTCAGTCATTTGTGAATCAAAGCCAAAACCCTCCCAAACCTCCAATTACAAAGCACTGCCAAAGTGCCAGAACTTGCATTTAAACACTGTCATCCTTTATGAGGCGCACTACGTCCCACATGCTAAACCCCCTCCTCAACCCAGCACCACCCAGACAGATGTGATCAGGATTTGCATACGAAACCATTAGGACTGCGGCAGCAACACTTCACGGTATTCATGTGACTGACGTCGGCAGTAGAGGGAAGCTTTTCTTCGTTCCGCCGCTGCGTGAGCTTTAAAGCTCCGACTTGGTGATAGTTTGGCACGCCCCCGGCTCTTCGGTACACCTCCGGGTGTTCGTTACACCTTCGGGTGTTCGTTACACCTTCGGGTGTTCGTTACACCTTCGGGTGTTCGGTACGCCTTCGGGTGTTCGCTACACCTTCGGGTGTTCGGCACACCTCCGGGTGTTGGTTACACCTTCGAGTGTTCGTTGCACCTTCGGGTGTTTGGTACTCCTCCGGGTGTTCGGCACACCTCCGGCTGTTCAGTACAACTTCGGGTGTTCGTTACACCCTCGGGTGTTCGGTACGCCTCCGGCTGTTCGTCACGCCTCCGGCTGTTCGTTACACCTTTGGGTGTTCGGCACACCTCCGGGTGTTCGTTACACCTTCGGGTGTTTGGTACGCCCCCGGGTGTTCGGCACACCTCCGGCTGTTCGGTACACCTCCTGGTGTTCGCCACACCTTCGAGTGTTTGGTGCACCTCCGGGTGTTCGTTACACCTTCGGGTGTTCGATACGCCTCCGGGTGCTCGGTACACCTCCGGGTGTTCAATGCACCTCCGACTGCTCAGCACGCCCCCAGTCGGTGGTGGTATGGACGCTTCCGGACCACCACCAGGAATATCGTCTTCATCATCTACCTCGGGAGCAGCCGTTAGATTCCAAAGGGCCAAGGTTGGGTGCCCGAATGAATATCCCAGTCTGTGACAGGACAGGCTACTCGGCGGTAGGCGGGGAGTCATAGTTGAAATAGGCCTCGCATGTTCAAGAAGGTCATGCATCCAGAACACGCTTGACTGGCACAGCGGCGGATTGGAAAGAGGCTGAAGCTGCTTCAGGAAGCACCGGTTATGGAGCGTGAGACGGCCTCTGCGATTCGTCGTGGCATGTCACTGATGGCTCCAGAACGCTTCGACCACTAGACTCGTGCAGTCTCATCGCTCGGGCTGAAAACCCTGCTGGTTCTGCACAAAATCGGTGTCTCAAACTCAGGGAAGAGGCTCTGGACAGCGCGTATCCTAGTGGACAGCGTACGATGGCAGTGGACAGCGTACGATCATCCTGTTGTCGGTTAGGGTTCTCTAGAAACGGGCCAGAACCAATTCGCACAGTTCCGTAAGGCTCTGTCATGACGATTTCAGGATTGTGGGTGTAGGGAGGCTGTCTCAGAGCTGGCAGCCAAAGTACATTTGGGTCAGAGACTAGCTGAGGCCACGGAGCGGTGGATTACGGTGCTGAAATAGCGCGTGCGTTATGCGGCCGGTTCCAAGCTACCACGATGGCTTGACATTATCTTGGGGAAGGCGCTCGCGGATGTCGACGGCCAAATCCTCGCGCCCGTCGCTTTGGGCGTTGTACGCGGAGGACAGCGTATGCCCTACGTCCAACCGTCGCGAAATGGCGGAAAATTGGTCGACTTTGAATGGTAGCTCGCCATTAAATTCTGGCGTGTGTGGTACCCCTACTGCGAGAAGAAGTTCGCATGTGTACCATTAAGGTTGGAAATATGCTATCCTCTATCAGGCTTACGCGGACCCAGCCGTATCAGCGGTCGGCGTAGGTGAGATAGTGGTTTCCAGCCAGCCCAAAATAGTCGACACCGGCGCTTTCCTATGGGCGCTCTGGAGAGGGTCAGTTCAGCACGCGCTCCCTGGTACGCGATGGAACGATTACGTGACACGCCGTGCACTGGGTTCTGACACGTGATGTTCTGGGTTCTGACACGCCGTGCTCTGGGTTCTGACAAATCGTGCTCTGGGTTCTCTTCTGACAGAGCGCAGTATCCATATGGGTCTCAAGGAGCGGGTGGCAAACGCTCTGCTCACCCTCACCTCGCCCTGATGGGCTGAGTGGAGGCAGTCCAGGACTTCAGCACGTTAGTACTGCAGAATGGACATCTTGAGAGCACGGACTTCTCGACCTTTGTCAGTCCCAGTATCGCTGGCCCTCTGTCACTGTTCATGGGGGACTTGGGGGCTGGAGCCGTACCATGGTTTGTTGTTTGGGAACCGCGGTACTCAGGGTTTGTATCAGGGTTTGTTGTTCGGTGACGGGGTACTCAGGGTTTGTATCAGGGTTTGCTGTTTGGTGACCGCGGTACTCAGGGTTTGCATCAGGGTTTGTTGTTTGGTGACCGGGGTACCCAGGGTTGATGTCAGGGTTTGTTGTTTGGCAACCGCGGTACTCGGGGTTTGTATCAGGCTTTGTTGTTTGGTGACCGAGTTACTTAGGGCTTGCACCAGGGTTTGTCGTTTGGTGACCGGGTAACTCGGGGTTTGTATCAGGGCTTATTGTTTGGTGACCGAGGTACTCAGGGTTGGCATCAGGGTTTGTTGTTTGGCAACCGCAATACTCAGGGTTTATATCAGGGTTTGTGGTTTGGTGATGGGGCATTCAGGGTTTGTATCAGGGTTTGTGGTTTGGTGAAGGAGTACTCAGGGTTTGTATCAGAGTTTTGTTGTTTGGTGACGGGGTACTCAGGGTTTGTATCAGGGTTTGTGGTTTGGTGACGGGGTACGCAGGGTTTGTATCAGGGTTTATTTGGTGACGTGGTACTCAGGGGTTGCATCAGGGTTTGTGCTTTGGTGGCCGGCAATTCCTTAGAGCGCCACCCGACGAGCTGCGAGCAGAGTTGGGGTGGGATAGACTGACATTGAGGCGATGTATACACCGACCTACCTACTATCACAAATTAAGCGACCCAGTACCACGTAGCACAACACAGGACAGCTGACAACGTGGCACAGGACAACTAAGCACAAAACTACCGCAGCTATCGTGCCAGACCCCACGCTACGGGCAGTAATAGAAAACTCAGAAATGGTAGCATGTATATTGCAGCCACCAGTCATGCACCATCGTAGCACAAATCATTTTTCTCAAGCACCAGCAGCGGTGGATAGAACTGCACGAGACGACACGACACCTCACCCACTCACCCTTCACGAAAATAGCTTTGAGAGCGGATAGAGTAGCTCCATTCATTCCATTATTATATTGTAGGATTAAAAAAGAATATTTTGCGCGCCAGGCTAAGGACGGACATGTCCTGCTTGAGTTCCATTTTATTTTTTATGACAACGTCGCCGGCGTGCCAGGGTGGACACCAAATTGAAAACATTCATGATTTTGTCATACCATGTCCAAAGTATTTATAGAAAAGAAACGATTCGTTTCATGGCATGTTACGAACATTACGCGTCTATTTTACACACAAGTTACCTAAATATCAACTGCGATCGCTATTACATGGCGCAGATGTCAGCGAGGGTTGGGTGCTAGCCCACCATTTCCAAGCCTAATATGTTCAACCCTAGACGATCTGTTAGCCTCACTGTTTTCAACTGTTCTCTCGCCTTGCCAGATGGACGTGCCATCTCCGGGAAGGCGTGTGGTACCTGACCATCCGGCCGAATTAAATAGCTGAGCATGAACATGACCACGATCATAATGAACGGACTGTTGCAGAGTGCCCATACTGGTGTTGTTCGGTGAAATCTTGGCCTGTATTACCGGAGGTTTGTAATTAATGTGAGAAGGTGAGACATCGATCGACCTCTACGAGGCTTTTTATTTGATGGTCCTTGTTGTCGAGACCGACGACCATTTCAGTTTGGAGAGTATCGCTCTCATGATTCACCTGTTCTGGCCTGCTGGCTCGGACAGAAAGGGAACGGACCACCGCCGTCGCGCGTAAACAGGATGGAAACTGCGTAACATCCTCGTTTGGCGAGTGTCAAAGGGCTTACGATTGGTACGATGAACCTTTTTAGGTGAAATCCCCCTGCGGCCATCGTCTTTGCTCGCGGCAACACTGAATTGTCTGTCATCTAATCGAGGCCGGTATTATGGAGATGCAACGGCTGTTTTACATTATTCGCGCTCTTCCGGCAAAGCTCGTTTTTGGTGTCTCTTGTCCCCATTGCGCCCGTCATGGTCCTATTGACACAAGACAGACGCCAGTCTTCATCACATGAGAAAAATCGCCGGGCGGGCAGAGTTTGGGGACGAAGGAAGAGCAGGTCTGTGGCCCCGAAAGAAGTATGCCAGCCATTGGATCTTCAACCTATCGGTCACTCTTGATCGCCTACTGGACGTGTCAAAGTTGTATTAGTGCTTATTTAAAACGTCGACCAGAGCTGCTCTCTATAGCTTCAAACCTCTATTTGCAAAGCACCGCCCGGCACTGCCAGCTTGGCAGCACGCGCATGTGTATGCTATCATCCCAAATGAGTGGCATACTTCCCACACCCACATAGACAGAATGACCTCCCATCCTGGGCGAGGCAGCTGAGTTCATGGCACCAGCCCGTGAAGCCTGTTTCAACATTAGCTGAATGGCTATCCCCGCCAGCTTTAGCACCAGCTCACTGGCCGTCCCGTCCTGTGTAATAGTCGCAGAGCAAAATGAGTAATTTCAAACGACCATTCCTTGTAATTTACTTAGGTCCGAACTACATTTGCCAGTCTTTTCGCGTTGGTTTAGACAGGTGCGCAGCACAGATGGTTGCTGGGATTGGCGCGGAACTTGCAACCTTTCCAATCTTCGTGACGATCCACAACATGAATTCATGCCCGTAGGACTCCGGTCGCGGCCACAGTGCATGCAAGAAGGAGTGTGCTTTAACCTTTAGCAGGGATACGCTTTTTGCATGTTTGTGTGAAAACCTATGCAAAGTCTAAGCTGTGAAAATAGTTGAAGCTCATGTGGTCATAAGCCGAATGGATTGCCGTTGGCAGGAAGCTCAGATTCACGCATGGGTTACGAAATTGCCATATTGAGTAACACCACCGCATTGCAAAGAAAAACTGGTACGCGAGTCAATGCGACGCGATGTGTGAAGGAATTACCAGCGCCAATGGTACTGCCTCTTTGCGCAGAGAAACAAGTAGTGCTGGTTACTTCGTCCATGTTTGCGCCAACGCTGAGTTTTTATTATCTGTTCACAACACTGGTCTTTTCATGCTGTGAGCTCAGCACCGTTTACAACATTACAGGGTTATTCCCTTTTCAGCAGGAACCAGCTCCATTGTCAGTTTCAGCACCAATTGACCGGCCGGGTTCACGTAGCTCAGCACCATCCAATCCCTGTTTCAGTGTCGCCTGACAGGTGTTTTCCACCCATTTCAGTGCCAACTATTCAGCGGCAAGTGATGGATTGAAGGGGGCGCGCCAGCGTGCTCGCTCCGCGCCCTTCGGCGCCCTTACTCGGTCCGCTAGAGGGCACCCAGTCGCCGTCCGCTGCCCCGCTGCTGAGCCCGTGCGCTCCGGGCGGCGCCACTGTTGACACGCGCCGGATAGTGGTAGGTGGTACCTATCCCCGCGGCGAGAGTGTAGCTTTCTCTCTAAGCCATCGGCCGCCGTCCGTCGCGACTGCAGCGCGGCTTCGGACGCGCGGGGCGCCAGCCGAGCGCCGGGACGGTTGCAGCTGCCCGGACGGAGCGCCTGACGTCAGCAGCGACCCGTGAGATCGCGAGCCTGGAGTAGCTGCCGGTGTCGGCTAGCCAGAGAGCCGACGCTCGACGTGGAGCGCAGCGCCGGCCGCATCGGTCGGCGCCGGACCCGCGATGGGGGGCGCAGCGCGGCCGTCGGGCAGGATCGAGGCGAAGGGGGGCAGGAAGTAGGGCAGGGTCGAGGCGAAGTGCCAGCTCGCTGCGAATGGCAGCTGACTGTCATGGCGGGCCGGTGATGAGTCGCGCGGTGGCCGTCCGTGTCGTGTGCTGCCGCTGCGAGTGCCCGCAAGTGTGTCTGCCTGGCAGCACTTGCAAGTGCAGTTCCAAGCGTGTGGCGGCGAGCGTGTGTGCCGCTCCACTGTGCAGGACACTGTCGCAGCTACCACCTCTTGCACCGACGAGTCCGACAGGCGGCGTGGGTTCTCTGCGATGCAGCGGGTTGACTGACTGTTGCCGCTGCTAGTTTTGTGAGTCCGTTTGAGCTGGGGCACATGGAACGCATGCTGGATGAAGCGCTTTGGAATGTAGTCTGCGAGCGTGTTTCCCGGGCCGCCAAGCTATCCGGGAGCTCCGTCACTCCCCCGACTGGTGTGGTGCAGCTCGTGCGGCTGGGGCGGTCCGAGTGCCAGCGGCACCCTGCGGCTGTGCGTGAGGCGTGGAGCTGACAGGCGGCGCTGGTCGAGCGCCCAGCGCGCTGGCGCAGCTGTCCAGCTTTGTTGCGAGCGGCGCTTCTGACTGCCGTGTGTCCAGTGTCCCGTTGCGAAACCCACCGCTCACTAGCACCTTTCATATATGCCAGCGGCTCTCGACTTTTGCAAACAGTGTTTGTGATACCTAACCCACTCCCTTTTAAACGTGCCCCTATGATGAGTACATTACCCTGCTTCGGGATTATTTTCTGTCGATGGTGCACTGTACAGATCACCGTGTTCTTGTTCATGTGTAGACTTATATCATTGCTGCAGTTTGTTGATGGTGGGTGGAGTTACCGCTTATGGTAATATGCTTTGTATGTTGCGAAACGTATATGCTTCGGTAGACAGTACCCAAGAATTTGTTTTTTTGGTCAATGATACTTGTATAAAGGGTATGTTTGAGAAGTGGCCTATTTAATGTCCACTGCTTAGCCCATATATGCGCTAAATATATATATATATATATATATATATATCTATATATATATATATATATATATATATATATATATATATATATATATATGATAACTGAAATAAACGAGTAACAGCATACCATGGATGCAAGACATTGTTAATGGTCTGTCAGCTCCCGAATATGAACGCCGTTGAGAAGTGCCGGATCTACACTACCAAGGCATCCGTGATTTCTGAACGGCCGACAACTCACCGCTGGTCTTAAACAATATCGAGGATAACCTTCTCAGAGCAGATGAAAGCGAGCGAAACTTTGTCACGCGGACTAAAGACTTCTGATATAGCCGCCAGTGACAATTGTTCAGAAATAGCCCAGCTTCCCGAGGAAACTTTGTTATTGCTGAGCCGTCCACCGAAGAGCTCGCCGGGCGCCCGGCACACGGCCGCCAGCGGCCCGGTGTCGGCTTGTTTTCCGAGGCAGCTGGCCTGTCTGCGACGACGGCGTCAGGGCACCGGGGCGGGCGCACGCGAATGCAGGCTCAAAGGCGCTGAGCGATGCGCATTCGAAGGTTACGGATACTGGGTTTGGCCGGTGGTGACACGTTCTGAGCGATCAAAAAGCATGTCAGGGATGACTCATGGTTCTGGGGCCGAATCACGAGCAACGCAGCAGCCGCCGGCGGTTCCACGTCATCACGCAGCAGAGGCTGGAAACGAAGAGACGGCGGTAGATCGCGCCAGCTGACTGCAAACGCGCTTTCCTGCAGGTTCTGCAACACACAGGTCGCGAGGCTGGACAACAAGAGTGTGGGTGATCAGAGATAAGAAATGAAACAAAATGTCCAAGCTGTCGCATCTGTCTCCAGCGGTCTGACTCTATTAGGGGTGGGGTAGAGATTTAAGATTGGATATGGGGGTGGGACAGAGCTCGTTGATAATGCATCACGCGGATTTGTGATGGGAGATTCCATCTTTTTGCACTTTTCACACCTGGTTGGATCACATGGATTCAGTTTGATCGGTTATACCAGTTTTGTTTTTAAATCTTTCTGAAAAGCGGGGAGAATCTATTTAAATTCATCGCTTCGACTACGGAAAGATCATCGACTTTTCTCCTCGCCACAAGGACATTTGTTTGCACCCATAATTTCCATTGGTTTGGGTTTTCCAACGTGCTATGTTATATCCTCAGTGTACCAATTCGACAAAATATCTGTGAAATACACGGTATGGAAGCTTTTTGTTTCCCTGTATGTAGGGAAACATACGCATACCGGGTCATTTAACGAAACGTTGCGCTGCGACTTTGATTTGTCCCTTATGGTCTAAAGCAAAGTGGCACTGTTCGAAGGGCACTCTGGCTATGGGAAGCATGAGCTCTTTTAACAAAGCAAATCCAGGATGTTGCCAGACTGGCACTAAAGCGCACCTATTGCAGTTTTCCGCGGTCTCATCTGATGACAATTGTGAAATTGTTGTGGGCCTCCTTTACCGGCGTTTCGTGGGCTAAAAAGAGCACTTACTCTGCGGACGGTAGAAACTGCATCTCGCTTGTCCCTGGCGTACCGACGCAACGCTCGAGACCCGCCTACTCCCAGGCTCCAACACCGCTCTCACGCAGCGCTCGGGAACTACAAGGGCCCTTAAAGACGCATGAAAAGCGCTGCACCATGATAGCGTAAGACGGCTTACGATCCGGAGCGCCAGTGAATGCGCATGCATGGCAGCTTGGCTGTCTTTGCCAGGACGGTAAGAGGTCATATCTGGAACGAAAAGGTGCCTGTTAAAACAGCCTTTCATTGAGAGAAGTATGTGGAAAAATTGTTACGCTTTTTTAAGGGAGTGTTCCACATTTCTATGGGGTTTTGAACCGAAGCAGCCATTTTGATCATCCGGTGCGGCCCACAGCTCTACCCCTCTTAAGGTCTAAACCCCTCTAGTTTCTGAACTGCACGTCCGCAAAGATGGGGACATTATTTTGGGGGCAATATTTCAAGCCTACCTTGGTATTTAGACCGTCATAATAACGTCGTTCAAATTCGGTCACTCCATAAGCCATGCGGCGATCAAGGCTAAGAAAAATAGCATGGCTGAGTCGTTTAATCCGCCGTTCGTGAGCACGACTTCCGGACAAAATGGCCGTCAATTGGCTCTCAGTGCTGTGCAATGTATGATGACGTAATTAAACAATGATGTATTGAGGACCATGTTTACTAAACACAGGAATATTGTGTTGTCCAAAGCCATCTTTTCTACATAATAGTATACCATAGCTATAAGTAAGCTTGTCTCATATCTGGTGCTTGCTTCAATACCTTCAAATGTGGAACATTCCCTTCAAAGTGAGGTGAAAGGCACGCCTTTCAACGCACTTTAAACGACATCATGTGGACCTTCTGGTATGGTGGTCTGAAAGCAATTCCCCTCCGGAATGTTAACACGCGTTCGGGTGGGGTGTCAAATTGACCCTCCCCCGAGGTTTTCCCAGAATGGTGTCCGAACGGCGCAGCGTAGCCGCGCCAAAATTTGCATAGCTGTAGGCAATTGAATAGTGAATCGTTTACATACAAAAATTAGATGTACCTTATAAGGTCGCTGGCCTATGGCAGGACAAAGTCAAGCATAGTTTCAGCGAAGGCAATTTCTAGGAAATCGTCCAATCTGATACAATAACGGAGTGTTTAACAAAGCCGTACATCTCTGAGATGCTTTCTTAGGCAACACAAATATGGAATGTGCGTTGAACTAGGTCAGTTATGAAGGTCAGACCAAGGTCAAAAGAAACCTGATTTATTTCTCTAGGGCTTACTGTATAGGATAGTTTGTGATGCTCATTTTCAATTTATTGACAGCAGCAACCGCACTATACATCTTCTATTGACTTCTTAGAGGTCGAAACAGGTCATTGACCTAAGATGACCCGGGTCGACATTTTGTGTCAGGAACATACTGCCTAGCGTAATCTTTGCCGCTTATTCAAGCGCAGAACTCAGAGGAGTCTTATATAATTTTGGTCACCACGACCTTTAAAAGGTCAAAAAGGTCACTGACCTCAAATGGGTTTGTGACCTTTTGCTTAGAAGCAGTTGCCTAGGTTCTGGGAGCACTTTGGAGACCAGCCTGGAATTTGACCTTGTTTGACAATATTTGACCTGAAGGTCAAACCCTAGGAAGCTCAAACGTTGACCTAAGTGAGTTCACGTACCGGTAAAGACATCCGATAAATTTTGTGTCTTTAGCTTTTTAAGTTCCCGAGATCTCAGCGGGTCAAATTGACCCCCTCCCCACCCGAGCGAAGGGTATCTAGGCGGCCACCCGGGCGCGTGTTAAAGGGAATGTTCCACATTTGAAGATATTGAGTTAGGCATCAGATATGATGGGAAGTGTTTCGTTTTAGCTATTGGTAAGCTTTCAAAGTTTAAAAACGACGCTAAGTAGCAAGATTTCAAGGTTCATAAAAACGGGCCTGATTACGTCATTGTTTGATGGCGTCATGAAATGTGTTTGTGACGACAGCAAAACCTGGCAGCATTTGGCAGCCGGACCTAAAGAATACCTCGGAACACACGAAAGCTGCCACGCCAACCGGCCATTCTCGTCGCGGGGGCTGTGCCGGGGGGAGGGGGGGGGGGGGGCGGATCGATGGCTGGGTTGTTTGTGGATTTTCTGTATTGGTGCTGGCCGTAAGCAAAGCTTTCGTGGACTGTTTGATATGCGCAACGTAGCGATTGCCAGCTTTTACGGCAGATGATTAATATCAAAGCACGATATGCTGTGCTGCTGCTGTCGCTGCTTTGCTGTTATGATTTTGTCAATTCTTTATCGTCGACCCATCGTTGCGCGCTGTACTGTAGTCCTGACATTGATATCATGTGATGTGTACAGTAGTCACTGTTCTTATTGTTTGCAACCGGAAGTGGGATGTCGTAAAATTAATAAATTTGCAACATTGTCTTTATTGTTTGAAACTGGAAATGTGTTGTCGTGCGAAAATGAATACATTTTAACATTGTCATGCATTGATTGTCAAAGCATTGCTATTGCTTTGGTAAAGATGGTAAGGTTGGACTACCAAAAATGTTTTTTTTTTTGCCTAGGATTGTTCATGCAGTTAAAAGTTAACCCTCATATAACCATTGCGGTGCAACGACATTCTTCCCGTAGACAGTCCTTTGCCATTGCTAAATAATTTTTTACCAATCATTCGTAAATTGTAAGCTTCTATCTCATAGGCTTGACAAAGAGTCCTCAACCAATGTGGTACATGGTGTAATGACACTGGTCAATAGCTTCATTTTGGCGCTATCTTGGTACTGTTCTGTGGCATGACATAATGAACAACAATATGGTTTTCGACTGCAATCCATGCCGCTTTCATAATAAATTCCAGCATGAAAAATGGGTCAACCATGCACTCTTGTATTGACCTTACATCTGACAGAAAACAAATGATACAATATACAAATCACCTTCAGCAAAGCAGACAACCAATAGATGGCATCACTTGCTCAGCCTGCTTCGGGAATTCAGAAAACGCAGGTGAGAAAGATGCAAACACATCTTTCACTTACATGTTCATGCAACATGCTGCAGCTATCAGACTGCGTTACTAAAAAAATAACAGGAACATTTTACATGTGGTCAAGTGACGCTGAAAACATGCTGACCTTGCACAAGGCTGGAGACATGGCAAGTGCATGTAGTTATGGTTGGATGGGCAAAATGCAAGGAAGTGATGAAGCTGCCAGTGCACACCACGCTCATGGCAAACATATTATTAAGTGCTGTCCAAGGCACCAACACCTATACTTCTCCACATTTTCTAGCACCCAGCATCCCACGCAAGTTGCAGTGGCTATGACATTGATTACGCAGTAGCAATGCTCGCCTGCATACAATATTTGGGAAAACAGTACAATGTGCATTAGTAACAATAAGCCTATATTTTCAGAATTCTTAAGGGAAAGACAATTTTGCAAAGCCATATAACGTGATCATATACTGAGCATGTCCATTAATGAGCTGCACACACCAGTCCCTACTGCCAAAATGAAATGGCATGCAGTGGATTAATTACATGCTGTGATTCCTCAATAGGTTCACAATGTTGGACAGATCTTAATGAAGTACCGGTACCAGTACTTGCCCTTGAACACCTCTGCAAAAAGTGCTAGTGTTTCTCTCAGTTTGCCAGCATTCTTTTATCATGTTCAAACACGAACATAAAGGTGCAGGCAGGCATCAATATCAATACGCATCAATATATCAGGCGTCAATATATCAGGCGTCAATATATCAGGCGTCAATATATCAGGCGTCAATATATCGCATTTTATTGGGAGTCAGTAGACTGAAGAATACCAAAACAATGTTCTCTCTCAGAAGAACAAACCTCGCACGCACACTCCCCATCACATCAATACCTATACAAGCCAATGGCACACACCACCAATGATCACATGCATTTCGAGCCCCCGATTCACACTCTTGTCAAATAAGTGTGATCTCACATTTGCAAAACTCGAGGGACTATCAAATTGCAGGTTCTCTCACAATTTCCGCACAGATCTTCAGTGACAACACCGGACTTCACGGTGACCTCCCTTCGAAACGAATTCCCAACGGGGATTCATGATATTGCGGCTCAAGAGCTTCTTCTTGTAAAACACAATGTTTTGTTCAAGATTTAAATTTGTCGTACCATGTGTGAAATGCTCAGAGAAATATATATCTAAAATTACTGCAAAATTTCCCTAATTCCATAATGCCTTGCTAACCCATAACCATGCCAGCCCATTTTTTGGGTGCCGTACTTCTTTGCAGACAGTGGCGTTCTCTTTTATAACAAGATCCCCAGGCATGAATGACGCCATAGGAACGTCAAGCGGATGCTTTCGTATCGCAGGCTATTTTCTGCTCGTGGTCAAAGAACACAGTCGCTCACGTATTCGCGTTGCGTTGATGCAGTACAAATGGTATAAACTTCGGAAGGTGACTGGCTAACAGACAGATTCCGCTGTTGGATGAGTGTTTCAAACGCGAACGTGAACACCCCGCCTTTGCTGTGGCGTTGCCGCACTTGCTAAGCCGTTTTTTTTTTACACAGGTGCGGTATGCACACCACAAGTGCTGCGTTTACGGAGGTGACCAGTCGAGGTGGAATCATTTGGCTGTGTTCGCAAAGGACCCAGCTTCCGGACCACAAAAATGTCACTGAGTTCCGCTGGTCGCCACAAAGTTCAGCGTGCAGAGTCGAAGTTTTGAGTTATTATGACGTTGCCAAAGTCTTAACGGGCGAACATGCTCTTAACACATTTTTCACAACAGAACACTCGAAATTTATACGCATTTTGGACTTGCCTGCGTTCAGTGCACCAGAGCACTAGGTTCAGCACACCGGTGCATAAACGTAGATGTACATGCGAACACAAGCGTGAGCAATTTCGGACTGTGCGACACTCGTCGTGAACGGGTCATTTTTCCTTGTTTCTAGGCCACAGGCCATGCTAAACTTGCCTTTCTCTCGTAGCACACATTAAACAGCAAGCCAATACATTCCTGTTACTTACGTGCGCCGCCAAGATAAATCAACAGCTGTATAACTTTCACATCGCCTTCAGAAATGACCCATCTTTGTAAACATGGCCGCCATTTGTCAGACCGAACGACTGTATCTGCACAGCCTCGTGCGGCTCGGACCGTGCGGTCACCTCTGCACGAGTGTGCTCCAGTTTGTAGCAGGCACACACGTCAACGAACCGGTCTGGTGCCACAGGGACGGACCAGATCCGGCTACACCGGAGGTGGCATGCTTCAGCGGCGTGCCGAACCCGTGTCCGACAGCCCCGGGGGACTCGTGTCCGACAGCTCCGGCGGACCCGTGTCCGACAGCTCCGGCAGACCCGTGTCCGACAGCTCCGGGGGAACCGTGTCCGACAGCTCCGGGGGACCCGCGTCCGACGGCTCCGGGGAGCCGTGTCCGACAGGTCTACCGGACCCGTGTGCGACGGCTCCGGGGAGCCGTGTCCGACAGGTCCACCGGACCCGTGTCCGACAGCTCCGGGGGAGCCGTGTCCGACAGCTCCGGGGGAACCGTGCCCGACAGCTCCGGGGGACCCGTGTCCGACGGCTCCGGGGAGCCGTGTCCGACAGGTCCACCGGACCCGTGTCCGACAGCTCCGGGGGAGCCGTGTCCGACAGCTCCGGCGGATCCGACAGCTCCGGAGGAGCCGTGTCCGACAGCTCTGGGGGACCCGTGTCCGACAGCTCCGGGGACCCGTGTCCGACAGCCCCGGCGGCCGGCGTCCGTCCGCACGGCGGTGTTCGGCGATACTCGGCATCCGTGTGGCACTCGGCGTCCGTGTGACAGTCGGCATCCATGTGACACTCGGCATCCATGTGACACTCGGCACCCGTGTGACACTCGGCATCCGTGTGACACTCGGCATCCGTGTGACACTCGGCATCCGTGTGACACTCGGCATCCATGTGACACTCGGCACCCGTGTGACACTCGGCCGCGTCCGGTTCGCGTCCTCCCGTTCAACGGCAGGTGAATGACGGGATGGCCGCGCTGGAGGCGCAGAGGCGCTGTCATTGATCCGCCGCGGCCCTGTCGGGTTCGGATCGCGGACGCCGCCGAGCCGGTGCACGCCTCGTCTCAGCGTGCGCTCCGGGCCGGCAGAGCGTGACCCGCGCCGTGCTGGTCTGTCAGAGGAGGATATGGAAAAGACGGGGTGCAGGCCGAGGCGTGGCATAGACAACATGCATTGATAGTGGTTCGCATCAAGCGTTGCGAGGAACGGAATGTAACCGACACTCATCGGTATTTCCATCTGGTAAGGTACGGCCATCAGCCTCATCTTGGTTTCTGTATTTCATGCACCACTGGATATGGTATGATTAACACAACAGAACAACAACCCGAAAGCACCCGTTCTACCGGGTCAAATGTTACGCGACTTCGTCATTTGACATTGATATATCGTTTTGAACGCATCCGCTTCAAACCCTGACATGAAGTGTACTCAAGATGCTACAGATACAACTCACATGATGTAAGAAACATACAACCCTTTAGATTGATCTGATACGTTGGTGTCGTTGCAACGGGGCAGATACCTTCCACATACCTATAATTTTCATAGGTGATTAAACACCTAACATATCGCTGGTGGCCAACTAACACGATCGGCATTGGCCTGGTGTAAAAGGCAATATCTATGATCGTACTACCGCGAATTTTTGAATGGCGAGAAGGACCCCACGTGCACTGTACGTGCACCTCTGACCCTTAAAGGAAATATCCCACCGTTTGCATTTTGCATGCTTATTAATCTGTACAAATACGGGCGATTTGATAGGTAATACTAGTGTTCCCGAAATCCTTCCGTATAACTCAGAATGTCCTTTTGAAGTAACGGACGCTCAGGGAGAAATGTCATTTGACTCCCTGCTTAGCACTATGGAAGTTAGATGCTTCATTTGCCTTGTTTTTTCAACACGTTTGTTCTGTGGTGTGTGCAGCACAATAATGTGTCAAAAATGTTGTGCAATAAATGCTATGCAAGCTTGAAACATTTTGCTTAGACAAAAAGAGACGGCGACATGTATCTGTTATGCCGTGAATTCAACGCAACGCTATGCTTTGGTTTTGATTTCTCCCCTATGCGGCTCTTTTTATTATTTTATTTGTTATATACTTTATCATGTGGCTCTACAGCGGCTCTTTTTGAGACGCACTTTGGCCTTGGGAATGGAAATGTCACACGACATATGTAATACACTCGTTCAAACTTCAGCCAATGCGCTGCTTAGTAACGGGCCCTTGCCCGCTTGGCCAATCATAAGCGTTCTTTTACTCACATCAGTAGAGGTACGCACGGTGATTTTCATGACGGCGATGGTCGCGGCTGCATGGAAGAAGCGTAGTGGTGTTACAAAGCGTCCACAGCGTAATCGGGACTATAAAATAATTGAAATGAATATCCTTGCTATGTCTTGACGATGCTGCAGGGAACTACACAGTACTTTTATTAGACGTAACTATTTATATTTCACTGGAATATGTCACTGAAATATGCCCCAAAGGGAGGACACTGGCGCTGAGAGGCTACCCGGGCACGATTGAATGTCCTTTGTGAAGATCTCGCGGTTAATCAACTGTATAGTTCTTTGGAAAAGGCTCCCACGGCCTGGAGGCCGCAAGTCCAACATTTTGCAAGCGCATGCGGGTCACATATTGACACTGAGGTCATTAATCGTTAAGTGTTTATATGGCCACCGTGTTAGAAAATATTTAGTGGCGTTTCGAGTGTATTGGTGTTTAGAGCATGCTGTTGCTTGGAGCATGCTGCTGTCGTTGCCTGTCGTTTGGAGCATGAGCAAGGACCGAGATGGGAAAGCGGTGATTCCATCGCACAGCGGCCGCGCTATAAATGTAACGCTTCTATCGCACAGCGGCCGCGCTATAAATGTAACGCTCCTATCGCACAGCGGTCGCGCTATAAATGCCGCACAGCGGCCGCGCTATAAATGCGGCGCTTCTATCGCACAGCGGCCGCGCTATAAATGCGACGCTTCTATCGCAGACCGGACGCGCTATAAATGCAACACTTCTATCGCACAGCGGCTGCCCTAAAAATGCGGCGCTTCTATCGCACAGCGGCTGCGCTATAAATGCGACGCTTCTATCACAGAGCAGACGCGCTATAAATGCGGTGCTTTTATCGTAGATCGGCCGCCCTATAAATGCGGCGTTTCTATCGCAGAGCGGCCGCCCTTTAAATGCGGCGTTTCTATCGCAGAGCGGCCGCCCTTTATATGCGGTGCTTCTATCGCAGAGCGGCCGCGTTATAAATGCGCTGTTACCAGAGCTGTGGTCTTTTACGGCGCCACAAGGCGTGGGATCTTGTAATCTCTCGGGTTGTCCTAAATATCCAGATATGGATGTAGAATAGCATTGCACTATTCATGTCTTTAATTTGTATGTGTCTGTCGTGTTTGCTTTCATCCCCCGACCTCGCTTTGTTGCTCTTGATGATAGCCCCGGAGAGCCGTGGGTTCAATGTGGATCACCGCAATATACGTCTGATGTCAATCGCTGTGAAGCAAACTAGGCCGCCAGTTCAGAGGTGCCCATGGTGAAGACTAGCATTTGGGCATAAGCCTTCCGTACAGCATGGGTTGAAGCTGTCGTGCCACCAAATAGCCGCTCCTCAAATAATATGCTCGATACAAAACTGGGTGCCAAATTGGCCGTCCTGATCATCGTTGGTTAACGACATGTGTCAACCTTTGATCAAACCCCACGTGCGAGGTACAGACCCCTATCGGCTTGATTCGATCAACGCCGATCACCCAGCCACACAGCTGCCTTCAATCCAATCACTGCACAAGACTGCACGGTCTGCCAATCACTGCACAAGGCTTCACCGTCGGGGCCTCCGCCAATAGCTGCACAAGGCTGCACCGTCGGGGCCTCTGCCAATCACTGCACAAGGCTGCACGGTCGGGGCCTCTGCCAATCACTGCACAAGGCTGCACCGTCGGGGCCTCTGCCAATCACTGCACAAGGCTTCACCGTCGGTGCCTCTGTCAATCAGTGCACGAGGCTGCACCGTCGAGGTCTCTGTCAATCACTGCACAAAGCTGCACCGTCGGGGCCTCTGCCAATCGCTGCACAAGGCTGTACCGTCGGGGCCTCTGCCAATCGCTGCGCACGGCTGTACCGTCGGGGCCTCTACCAATCACTGCAAACGGCTGTACCGTCAGGGCCTCTGCCAATCACTGCACAAGGCTGTACTGTCGGGGCCTCTGCCAATCACTGCACAAGGCTGCACGGTCGGGGCCTCTGCCAATCACTGCACAAGGCTGCACCGTCGAGGTCTCTGTCAATCACTGCACAAAGCTGCACCGTCGGGGCCTCTGCCAATCGCTGCACAAGGCTGTACCGTCGGGGCCTCTGCCAATCGCTGCGCACGGCTGTACCGTCGGGGCCTCTGCCAATCACTGCACACGGCTGTACCGTCGGGGCCTCTGCCAATCACTGCACAAGGCTGCACGGTCGGGGCCTCTGCCAATCACTGCACAAAGCTGCACCGTCCGGGCCTCTGCCAATCACTGCACAGGGCTGCACCGTCGGGGCCTCTGTAGTTGGCTCTTGGGGAAAATAGGGACAAAAGTTGAACATGTGCACCACATGGGCAACTTGGTGAGAAATACCTTCAGCAGATTGTCGTTCGATTCTTTCCACCCACCGAATTTCAACCAGCTCGCTCACTGTTTCCAACACTCGCGGAGCCACGATTCCAACCTTCGCACGCGTCTGCGGGACGCGTCGCTGACCGCACACGGCTACCGAACGCAGAAGCACGTTCCCAGCATGGGAATTGAGAACCCCTGCCTTGGGTAGCGAACACGTTTTGGTCTGCCCCTTGATTATGTGAATTCTGCAGAGGCCCGGCTGCCGGCGCGCCGCGCGAGGTGCGCTCCACGGATCGATTCGGGACCGGCATCAGAGTCTTCCCACCGAGCCGGCGCGGCTGGCACACCTCTGCGGAGCCGAGCGTGTCCAGCTCTATTGATGCGTCTGCAGCAGCTGTACGGAGCTCTTCCGATGTGTCCGGCATTGGAGCCGAGCCGTGCTCTTCTGATGCGCGGCAGCAGGAGCCGAACAAACTCATCCGTGTGGTGCAGTCAGGGGAGCAGCGGAGCAGAGACAATGACCAAACAGGGCTTTTTTCCCGATACGGCTGCAGCAGGAGACACGCTGAGTGTCACCAATACGGCTGCAGTAGGAGGCGTGCGGAGTGTCACCAATACGGCTGCAAGTAGGGGACGTGCGGAGTGTCACCAATACGGCTGCAAGCAGGAGACGTGCGGAGTGTCACCAACGCGGCTGCAGCAGGAGACGTGCGGAGTGTCACCAACGCGGCTGCAAGCAGGAGACGTGCTGAGTGTCACCAATACGGCTGTAGTAGGAGACGCGCGGAGTGTCACCAGTGCGGCTGCAGCGGGAGACGCGCGGAGTGTCACCAATGCAGCTGCAGCAGGAGACGCGCGGAGTTCCACCAGTGCGGCTGCAGCGGGAGACCCGCGGAGTGTCACCAATACGGCTGCAGGCAGAAGACTGGCAGAGTTCCACCACTACAGCTACAGCAGGAAACGTGCAGAGTGTCACCAATACAGCTGCAGCACGAGACGTGCGGAGTTCCACCAGTGCGGCTGCAGCAGGCGTCGAACAGAGCCTTACAACAGTGGCTGCAGCGAGAGACGTGCATATCCCCCCTCCCCCCTGGTGTGTTGCAGCGGGAGCTGAGCAACGCTCTGAGGCTGCTACGCCGGGAGCACAGCCAGCTCAGCGTCAACAGCCGCTTTAGCGGAACCGCGCCAGTCCGAGGGCGTAATTGCATCAGACATGCCAATCGCCTCAGCGGACAAGACGTTCTGTGCCAGCTCTCACAGGCGGAAATAGCTGCAGCGTCGCCTCCAGCTACTCCTGCTGCGGGAGCCTTTGCTGGCTAGCTCGGCTACCGAGCCACCCGCCGAGCAGAAAAAATGAAAAAATGCCTGAAATTCATTTCACTTCATCTGCATACGATCGAGTCAGTCGGCGCGCACTCGTATGTGCGGTCGATGTCACGCATTTCGTATAATGTATGATGCATATGTTCGTATCATGCATCGTGTTACGTATCACGTATTCACGTATTACGTCACCATTCGTCGACCCAAGTGAGAAGAGTAAACATAACCCCATCAGGTTTCTTTCTTCGAGGACATTTCAAGGAAATCCGCTGAAAAGGAAGCCAAAGCCCAACACTAAGAATGGTAAGCTTGCATGCGTTCAACCATTGTACAAGCGTATGCATATTTCCATGCAGATAAAATAAGCACACATCGAGCATGTCTTCAACAAAGGGCTTCACAAAAGCTGTGTAGGCTTTGCATCAACTCTGGAGTGACGTCATTTCAGCATGACATATGTTGAGAGCATCAAGAAAACTTCCCTTAAAACGGAAACAAGAGCGCTTTGAATGTCCTGTGGGGTCCAATCTGCGACAAATTAATCTACACACCAATTACTTTTTTCTTTCAGTGGCATGCCTGCTGCAGCAGTCGTTCGAAAAAATGCGCATGAACATCTGACGATTAGATACTTCAGTTATCTCCAACATGGTGATCAAATTCGACACATAAAACAAGAGAACATGGCGTATTTATCTGATTATGTTTTTTTTGTGCTGGCTGTGTAATACCTACCTCCGTTTATATAAAGTTTGCCTGTTATCTTTCTTACATCTGCCTCTGTTGACGAAAAAGTGTTTCACCTGTTTTCCCCACGCATGTTTTTCCCGACAAACTTCCCATGACGATGATAATGCATCTTTTCTGATCTTTAAAACGACTTTTTATGTTGGCCCGCAATTGGATCAAAATAAGTTGACCCATCGAAGAAAGTAAGTGGAAAATCTATTTGTCTGGGAGCTATGAACTGTAACCAAATTGAGAACGGATGACCCACCCACATTCCTGAAAACATGACCGATATCAGCCGCAGGGACCTTGCAGCAATGCTGCCAAGAAAAAGCCAAAAACCTACCTGGCCCAACATGTTTCATGGTAAAACCTGCACCAATCTGGTAAAACCAGATCAATGTACATGCAGCTAACACTAAGATAAACCAGCAGAGGATAGTACGCCGTGAACATTTTTTTTTTTGTCTACAGACTACAGGTCAGACAACGTGCTGCCTGATCTGGCATACCACGCCTAGAGTCCGATGTACTGAGATGGGGCCTGTGCGCACTAGGTGTGTTCTGTGTGGCCTGATCTGGCATACCACGCCTGGAGTCCGATGTACTGAGATGGGGCCTGTGCGCACTAGGTGTGTTCCGTATGGCCTGATCTGGCATGCCATGCCTGGAGCCCGATGTACTGAGATGGGGCCTGTGCGCACTAGGCGCGTTCCGTATGGCCTGATCTGGCGTACCACGCCTGGAGCCCGATGTACTGAGATGGGGTCTGTGCGCACTAGGTGTGTTCCGTATGGCCTGATCTGGCATACTACGAGTCGCACGTACTGCCACACCTTAATTCGCTTCACACCTTTCATCTTGGTTTTGACTAATGATCAAAGATCACTAGCGCTTGTGTTAAGTGACACTTCTCCATGCAGTTGTACCGAAGCTATTCCATTCCGCTATCTGCTTGGCCCTAGCCTGCTTCGTTTGTGACACAGCAAGTTGGCCTTTAAAGCCGCTCGTTCAGCAAAGGGAGCACACCGCCCGTTCAGTGACACCTGGGAAGAGGTGCAGTCGACTGCCACCATTTGTCTCCGTCGCGGAACACACCAGCTGGTGTGGTCTCCGTCGCAGACCATACCAGCTGGACAGAGCAGGCTGAGTGGCAAGGAGAGAGCAGACTGAGTTGCGAGGAATGACAACAAAGCGTGTCAAAACATCAGTCCGTCCAACGAGAGCATTTTTATTGGGTTGCAGATCGATAGACGGCAATCTAATGAGATGGAGCCGACAGCGGATTGGTTGGCAGTGTCATCCGACGTACTGTCGGAAAAGCACTGCATCCGGTTAATCAAACGATTCCAAAGCTGTTCTCAAACACCGATAAGAATTGATACCAAAACGAAACGTCATCTCTTCTGAACAACTTTTTCAATGTTATGTTGCCGGTTTTCCGTGATATTGACGAAGTCTGTATGGCAGACGTAACCTAGGCTGACCCAGCCATGGAATCCTAAGGAGCCGTACAGAAAATAAACCTCGTGAAATTCACATACCATGGGCTTTAAACACGCATTATGAACACCCGGCAAGCAGGAGTGCTAACACAGCATGCACGAGCATCAGCTCCCTGTTATACTAGCCTCTTCCACGTGAGAAGAATGAGATATTACAAAAGCGATCAGCTAGCGGGACTAGAGCGCTGACAACTCTCCCGATCCCTTCCAAGCGCTGGCGTTCAGGTCGGCACTGGGTCCGTGATTGGCCAGTTCAAAAGGCGCCGGGTCAGTGATTGGCCAGTTCGAAGAACAGCATGCATGCTCCGCAGCTGTTGGCGCGGTGCATAACGATAGGCTGGACTCTGGGGTCGTTATGCTTACACCAGACCCCCCAAATACGGGTGCTTACAGTGGGCCGTGTATTGGCCCGAGCGCGCCACACCTGACTGGGGAGTTACTCCGTACAGGTTGTGCATCCAGGTCTCCCGGTACGACAGAGCATGGCGACAGGTCCAGACCTCTGGAGAAGAAGTCCGCAGTGATAATGAGGCTGTGCTCGTTCTGGTGCAGCTGCAGCAAGAACCGTTTCAGGTGCACTGCAAGGACGCATGGGAACCTCTTAATCTGGAAGTTTTGGGGCACTTTTGACACTTCTGGCGCCTGGGAAAAGTCAGCTTTTCTTCTCCGTCACGCCCTCTTCCTTGGTAAAAAGGTCAAAGCAGTCCTACAAGCGGAGAACTGCGAGGACTGGACTGCAAGCACAATCCTGCAGTCCTGCAGGCACCGTCCTTGCAGTCCTGCATGCGCACCTGCCCCGTCATGGGTAGAATGGGCAGGCTCAGGTCCCAGAAACGGAGCAAGCGGTCCACGGACGCGTGGCCGCGCACCGTGGCACCGCCGCGTGGGCTCAACCTGTTCGACAAACAGGGCAAGGAACTTTCCAAAAACAGGAAGGACAACAAGTCCTTCAAGAACAGGAAGTACTCCAGGCTTCCAGCGGTTTCTGGCTAGCGCTGAGACTGTCATCGATGTGGGTGGGTTTGAGCTTGGACTGGTTGTTAACACGGTTCCCGTCCTCGTGCAGGCCCTCCTTGCCGGTATGTGAGGAACTGTCATGCGTCTTGCTGCTGATGGGCCGTGAATCGGGCCGCGAACGCTGGCATGGCGCCTCCAGAGGTGAAGTGGCCAGCGTTCGGTCAGCCTCTCACCTGAGCTCTTCCGGTGGTCAGCGTTTGGTCAGCCTCTCACCTGAGCTCTTCCAGTGGTCAGCGTTCGGTCAGCCCCTCACTTGAGCTCTTCCAGTGGTCAGCGTTCGGTCAGCCTCTCACCTGAGCTCCAGCGGTCAGCGTTCGGTCAGCCCTCACTGAGCTCTTCCAGTGGTCAGCGTTCGGTCAGCCTCTCACCTGAGCTCTTCCAGTGGTCAGCGTTCGGTCAGCCTCTCACCTGAGCTCTTCCAGTGGTCAGCGTTCGGTCATCCTCTCACCTGAGCTCTTCCGGTGGTCAGCGTTTGGTCAGCCTTCACTTGAGCTCTTCCAGTGGTCAGCGCGCGGTCAGCCTCTCACCTGAGCTTTCCGTGGTCAGCGTTCGGTCAGCCTCTCACTGAGCTCTTCCGGTGGTCAGCGTTTGGTCAGCCTCTCACCTGAGCTCTTCCAGTGGTCAGCGTTCGGTCAGCCTCTCACCTGAGCTCTTCCAGTGGTCAGCGTTCGGTCAGCCTCTCACCTGAGCTCTTACAGTGGTCAGCGTTCGGTCAGCCTCTCACCTGAGCTCTTCCAGTGGTCAGCGTTCGGTCAGCCTCTCACCTGAGCTCTTCCAGTGGTCAGCGTTCGGTCAGCCTCACCTGAGCTCTCCAGT
>NW_023596545.1:31709339-31723401 GCF_011947565.3 Pollicipes pollicipes
TGTTATATTTCTTTGCGCACAATGTTATCGCTTTGAAAGGCTGAACACGCCTTTGAACACACTCACCACATGCATCATTTGTGTGTAAATATTGTCCGAAGAACATTGCTTTGTATCTAGATTGGAAAATATCCCTTACGTGCCGGCATTCACGACGTGATGCATTTCACATGGTTTTGAGATTCTCCTTTTCGATCCCGGAAACCGCCTGTTTGTTGCTACTTTTTATCTGACCCTGTAGCTGTCCAGCGGGAACCATGTGCTTGAAAATTTGACCCAAAAAGTAGAAAGAATGGTTGGAAAGGGCCAGAAAATGCCAACGAACTGCCCCAAATCATTTATGAGACATCAACAAAAACACGAGGGCAGTGGGAACTGGCCCTCCTCGTCCGGAATGGGGGGTCAACGAGCTATAAGTCTGCTCATACATGGGTTAACACGTGCAGGTGGCCTGTTCGATACCGTTCGCTCGGGTGGGGGGTTAATTTGGCCCTCTGAAATCTTAAGAACTATGGGGGCTAAAGACACCAAATGCACAGGGTGTGTTGGCCTGTACGTAAACTCACTTAGGACAAATTTGATGTTCCTAGGTCATGACCTTCGGGTCAAACAAGGTCAAACAAGGTTAAACTCTAAGTTGGTTTACAAAATGCCCTCAAAACGTAGATACCAGCTCTAAGCAACACGTTACATGCTCAGTTAAGGCCAGTGACCTTGTTCCACCTTTCGAGGTCATTGTGACCAAAATCATAGAAGACTGCTTTTGGGTTTTGCATTTAAATAGACGACAAGGTTTACCCTAGGCAGTATGTTCTTAAAAACCAAAATATTGACCCGGGTCGTTTTAGGTGAGCGACCTATTCTGACCTTTGAGAAGTCCTTGGACGATGTCTAATGCGGCTCCTGTTATTAATGAATTCGAAATGAGCACCAGAAACTACTTCAAACAGCAAGCCCCGGAGTAATCAAACAGCTTGGTTTTGACGTTGGCCTGGCGTTCATACCTGACACCAGGTCAATGAAATTTGATCATGCAATTGTTGTGTTACCTAAGAATCTATCTAAGAGATGTATCGCCTCGTCTAACACTCCGTTGTTCCATCATATTGATACATTCCCTAGAAATTGACATCGCTGAGTCCGTGACCTAGTTCTGACCTGCCGTAGGTCAGCGACCTTACAAGGTACATGTAGATTTTGATACCAAGCGACCCGCTATTCAATTGTCCACAGCTATGCAAAATCTGGCGTGGTAACGCCGTACCGTTCGGAACTCATTCCGGAAAAACTCAGGGGGTCAGTTCGACCCTCGACCCCGGCGCGTGTTAAGCCGCACCCGGCCAGGGGAAGTTAACTTCCCCTTACACTTTTTCGAGCACAGGTCAAAAGCGAATGCTTGCAGGGACACTACATTTTTAGGATCTGTTCATCAATTGATTTGGTATTTGTTGTGTAGATGTCAAGTTTTTACCTACCGAGGTCAGTGACCTGGTCACTGATCTCAGTAGACCTGGTCACTGAAAGAGGTCAACATCTTAAAAACTTTGACCTCATATAACCTTTTGTGGGTCATTTACCTTCGTTCAAACTGGTTGTAGTAATAGAGCATGATAGTAACTACAGCTTTTATATTTTATATTTCCTCAGAAAATGCGAGGTCGTTAGCCTGAAGTCAGATCAACTGTCGCTACTTTTCATAAATAATAAATAATGCAAGTTTGTGCCTATTTTGGGGTAATTTCCGTGTTGCATGTCAGGAAAAGAGTGCTTAATTACGTGCACAGCCATCAAATAACCAAAGAGCACATGACATTGAGCCATGTTGTGGCTTTTCTCTATGGATACCTTCTGCAAAACACATGCCGAGCTCAAAATATGCAGTTTAGAGGTAATTTGGGGCGCAGAATTCAAGTATTCCAATGAAAACGCATCACAATAAAATTATAATGCATTTTGAGGTCACATTAGGTCGTGCAAAGTCATATGAGGCCCATCAAGTCAGTGACCTATGTTGCCAGTAGCAGAGAGGCTAGATGAACCAGTGCGACGCGTGTAACCACTTCCTTTTCGTGTTTGTGAAGCTATTGTCTAATTTCATGCACCAATTTACCTGTTCTTAGTTTGTTACAAAGGCATCACTAAGCTTCGAAGGAACTTCTTATAATGTAAACAATAGCTATGCCATCTTGAAGAACTGTAGATGTCCATTATACCCTTCCTGACCACAAAAAAGAAAACATGGTACTGGTCGCATAGACCTGGTTAGCACTTTAACTTTTTCAGTTGGATGGTTTGTAAATTTGACCTAAGTTAACGTCAGATGACCCCTACTTGACCATGAGATGATATTTTTGTACCTGAAAAATTCTCCCACAGCTGAACCTAATAAAATGAACGTAGTCAGAAACATATTTTTAAGATAAGTATCGTTCTTTTAGGCTACTGGTGGGCCAACTTTTAACGATGACCTCATCTGACCTGGCTCATGTGGGGAACAGAAATGATCCAAATGAACTCCCCGCAGTCTTTGCGCTTATTTCCGTGTTCTCAATTTTCGTCTTGATGTGTAAACATAGGTTTCAACCGCACCAATCGGAACAACTGTTTTTTGTTTTCCGTGACCTCCGGTAACCTCACGTTTTACCTAAGGTCAAATACTTGAGGTGCATTCTTCACGATTTGGCGAAACCTTTAAAACGATATTTTTGTTCTTCTCATACGGCGTCTGAAAGTTGGAGATCCCACGGGAAAGTCAACTCTTCCCCCCCCCCTCCCCGGCTGGGAGGGGTTGTCTCACACCCCCGGCCGGGTGAGGGTTAAAGTGACAACCGTTCGATTCTGACAAGATATTTTTAGTACCGTCAATAAAGGCGAACGGTCATAGGCATGCGTGTCTTAAAACGGCGACACGTCAATCGAACACGAAATCCTGCCTTGACTCAAACATGGCCACGCTTCGCCGACGTCGCGCTCTTTCCCATATGCACCCATGGCGCGCGTTCCGTTCCACCACTGCAGACACCACCTGCGTGGCGAGCTACACTCCTCGCTCTCCGGTTTTTCCGTGCACTGGGCGTGGGAGATCGCGTGACCCGCGTGACCCGCAGCCCACGCGGCGATAGGTGACGCGTTAAGTGGTGGCTGGGTAAAAACGCTTTCGACCAATTGATCAGATCGGTGTATTTGGCGAGGTTACGGTCGATGTTGGGCAACTTGTACGGCCGCACTGTTTTGAAGCACGCACATTCATTTCTGTATATCGTGATTGACGTCGCCGCCGTTGGCTTGTAAACATTTTATAACTGTCACCTTTCATCATGTTGTGTTGTCCTCGCGTATGAGAGGTTTTTTCTTAAACCGTTGATGCATTGATAGCTTGCGACGGTTTCATTTGAACACAACCGTCTTCCTGGTTTCGCTGAGTCTGAGTTTCATTGGCTTTGAAGGGCTCTGAAGCTTTTACCATTTTAGGGTCATGTAATGAGGAATAAAGAGGTGGGTGGAGGAGGGGGTGGGGTAGAGGAAAAAAGTCTGACGATTGTGGGGGATTTCCGCTAACGACTCTTACAGGAACCCATTTTTTGAGGTTTGTGGTTGGTGTGGATGCTCAAATGAGCAGCGTTCCTGCTCCTGGCAAGGCCAACGCGCCAGCTGAAGGCTGACAGACTCATGTCTCGGAGGCTGACACACCAGCTGAAGGCTGACGGACCCAGGTCACGGAGGCTGACATGCCAGCTGAAAGCCGACAGACCCATGTCTCGGAGGCCGGCATTCCAGCTGAAGGCTGACGGCCCAGTTTGCCCTGGAAGGCCATAGCGTTGAGGAAGGACTGAAGAGCGGATATGAGAATCGCTTTTTAGAGAAGTTTTAGTTGGAACCGACGCGGCATATTAAGGCTGTTAGTCCAAGTTCCTGTAATATATCATTTTTTCATTGTATATATATATATAATATATATATATATATATATATATCTCTCTCTCTCTCTCTCTCTCTCTCGCTCTCTCTCTCTCTTCGAAGAAGTTATAACTTCAGTCAGTAATTTAGCATAATATATATATATATATATATATATACGCCAAATTACTGACTGAAGTTATAACTTCTTCGAAAGATACGAAGGTGCCTCGACAATTTGCAGGCACGCCACTCCTATGCAATTACGTAGCTCAGACAATGTCCCTTTGAAGATCTCATTTTCTCGTTTCAGCGGAATTTAACGTCAAGGAAGGCAGTGTTATTTGATGCCTAGCATACCTCGGAAGAGTGGATCAAGCGGTTACTGTATATTGTGGCGCAGTGCTTTGTCTCCAACCGCATCCACCAGATGTCCATGAAGCTAACGTGCTGATGTTCCGTTTAAGCTTATCAAGTGTGCATACGGTTCATCTGCCGGCCCCAGCAGCAGGAAACTGAACTTTGTACATCGGTTCGTACTTCTGCTCAATGAATGTCACTGTAGCTGGCGTCTGAGAGAGAAACAGCTTAATTACGTCATTTTCGTAAATCAGCTGCGTAATTTACACCCGTAATTGGACAGCGGTGAGCAGAGCCTGGACAGTGGCTCTTTTACTTATCATATTTCGGGTGGGAGAGAGCATATTTCGGCTCTTCCCCCTCCCCCCCCCCACACACCACTCCACCGCGTCCCCACCCACATCCATTGGACTTTTTGCGAGTACTCCCGAGCGTACTAGCGAAAGTACTAGCACTAATACTAGGACCTTCACTATAACTTCACTTCCCTTTTACGCGTTAGATATACACGACACGTACAGGTGTAGTTCAAGGCCAAATATTAGGAAGAACTTCCAAAGAATTAAGCGATCATGCCAAGATTGCAAAAGGTCTAAAATATATTTGAGAGGAACATTATGCACGCAAATAAGACAGTAGTATAGTTTTATGCTTCGGAGAAAAACCAGGAGAATGGAGATATAGATTCGTTGATATTTCGGCAACATGCCTTTAGCGAAACGAATAGCAGAAGTGGTAAACGCATGTATATGTCCAACGCAAGCAAACGCATCTATATACCCATTTTGCGGGTTTTCTCCGCGGAATAATGCTATTATTACTGCCTTATTATGCCAGACGGCGATCTCCGGTGGGATTAGATGCACTGCCTTGTGTTTATGTAAGTAACTGGCACTTGCAAGTGAATGAAAACAACTGCGGCACGAACATGTTATTGCGATATAACCAGAGTGGCATGGCGAAGGCTGTTCCAGGGCTCAAAATGACGCATTTGGTAAACAGCGCGGAGTGGATTATGAGCTGCTAAAACAGGTAGGTTAGAACACTAGTCGATGCCTACAGGCAAAGTTTTGCACTTCAGCCAATATTCACAGGACCAGTTCATAAATATGCTTCAGGCTGTGCGAGAACTCAGGCGTGTTCACAAAGTTTGTGTTCGGTTTGTGCATGGATGTGCGAAGCAGGAAAATAGTCATAAAGGGTATACCTAAATTACGATTAGAATTAATGGTTTGCAGCGTGATAAGAGGTGCACAGCTAAATATGGAGAAAGGGACAGACAGTTTTTGTATAGAGGTAGCACTGGAGATGGGATGTAAGGGAGAGAACCTATAACTTTTGGGACATGAATGCCTGAAATGTACGTTCCATTTTATTCTTCATATCTGTGCAGTGAACAGCTTCAAAAGACTACGTATACCGGCGAGTTCAGGAACGATAGAAGGGTAGGATTGCAGCACGAGACGAGCGCGCACCCACGCACGGCGGCCCGTCAGGCGAGGGACTGCGCTAATGGGCCAACGTCGCCACTTATCCTTTGTTACTCCGCCTCCTTTAGGGAGGCTTAATACGCCCATGACCCATGGCCACACGTCATGTAGGCACTCAACGTAACTTACAGCGTAAATCGCATTGTAGGTGACCAATACTGGTTGTTACTTGCCTAGCCTGTTCTTTTCACTACTTCACCAAAACTTTGCTCCGTGTATGACAAAAATGTAACTAGAAGACCCTTTCTGGACAGCGAAAGCAAATCATTATCCCAATTTGGTGCGTGTATACTAGACTAAAGAGCCGTGTTGACGATGTAGTCACCGTTTTTTATCACCTTTGCCCATTGGGTTTAAATTTTAAATGTCGCTTTCATATGTGAATTCCAAAAGATATGGATTTGCGTTTGTCACATCAAAGCCAGTTAAGGAACGTAATTGCGTTTTTCGCCCCTCTGTAGCCTATTCTAAAATTGTCTGGATTATTTTTCTAGGATTAAACATCTCATCAAAAATAATTGAACGCCGTTTTTCTTTGTGTAATCAGCCAAGTAGTTCTCGAGATCTATGAGGGAGCGGTGTGGAGTGGGATCAGTTTCCTCCTGACAAGGCCCGCCCATGGGGAGCCCGCCCAAGATAGATGGTAGCTCTCACCGCAAAACTGACAACATGCTAACAAAATCGCGGCCGGCCATCTCTAAACTTCATCTCGAATCATGTCGCTTAGAAATAATAAAGCATCCAATGGTTTAGTATTCATTTGGTAGTGCCCGCAAAACCCAATCGCATGAACTAAACCCACCGCCCAGCACCCCACAGACTGTGCCACGAACACGCCTGAAGTCTCGCTCACCTCATTCATCCGCTTTAACCTTAACCCATCCGCTTTGAAATACGCGACGGAGCGATTTTTGTGCAGCTTTTAGCCAGCCCTCGGCTATCGGGGCTGACGTATAATTCGATGAGACGAGGCAAATTATCATGGTCATGCTATGGTATCACTCAGGTGCTGTACGCGGACACCGTCAGGTTAGAGCTGGACCAATAACACGCATCGACACGACATGACCGGCTCGCGTCGCGGTGGGGTCTCGGTATAACACGCGTTCCCTCGGCGTTCGACCAGCTCGTGGTTGTTGTGGCACATGACTGAAGCTCATCTCGCTTCACGGTGCCTGATCTCCAGCGCCAGGGCAGGCCACAGCTCTTGGAAGCTCCGGTGACTGAAGCTCATCTCGCTTCACGGTGCCTGATCTCCAGCGCCAGGGCAGGCCACAGCTCTTAGAAGCTCCGGTGACTGAAGCTCATCTCGCTTCACGGTGCCTGACCTCCAGCGCCAGGGCAGGCCACAGCTCTTAGATATGAAGCTGCGTTGACTTAAGCTCATCTCGCTTCACGGTGCCTGATCTCCAGCGGCCAGGGCAGGCCACAGCTCTTAGCAGCTACGGGTAGACTGAAGCTTCATCTCGCTTCACGGTGCCTGGATCTCCAGCGCCAGGGCAGGCCCACAGCTCTAGAAGCATCCGGTGACTGAAGCTCATCTCGCTTCACGGTGCCTGATCTCCAGCGCCAGGGCAGGCCACAGATATTAGAAGCTCCGGATCCGGATGCTTTGTGTACAACTACTGACGACGCGAGTAATGTTTGTTTACCGGAAGCCACGACTTTCCTGCTGGCGAGAGCCGGTAGGCGGGGTAAGGGGCTGTCGCTCGGCCTCAGGCCTCTGAGTACGGACACGTTTGTCACGTGTTGCGGACACTAGTCTGAGTACGGACCCTATTGGCATTATTGACACTATTCTGGGTACGGACTCTAATAACCATTATTACCGACGATCGCTATTCGGAGTACGGACACTATTGCCATAATTACGGACACTATTCTGAATACGGACAACTATTGACACAATTACGGACACTTTTTCTGAGCACGAACACTATTCGCTGGCCGTACTCGACAGGTGACGCTGTACATGCTTGCTAGCGCTGGAGCGGATCCTGGACAAGCTTGAGAGGCGCTCATCCTTGACGAACCTGCTGCCGTCTACTTTGGGACGTGCGACTGCAAGACCACCCAGACATCATTACGGCTGCCGTCAGTAAGTGGCACAATCCTCCAGCGGCAGTTCACGGTGCTGGACTGCTGCGGCTAAGTGATCCATCTTCCAATAATCTGACATGATGTGAGGTTGCGGTGTGGAACTATTTTTGTGTGTGTTTGTCGCACAACTAATTAAGACTAATGACGTCGGGAACGACGTGCGCGGAGAAGATTGGTACTGGGTGGTGTGTGTAAAACTAACCCTGACGAAGGCTGCGGGCCCCGCCCCTAATTATTGCATTATTTTGCAATAAACCACTTCAGAGTTTTAACTGACAATTTCTGAGGAAACTATTCCATTATGTGTGTTGTCTGTTCCAAATGAAATAAGGGAGTGAACTGTGTTTCCACGGGTTGCCTTCAATGGTGACTTTGATATGGATTTTTGCGGGTCATCAAAAGCGGACTTTCTGGAGAACCAACCCAAAGTCCGTGCTGGGGGTCATCGATTTATCCTGAGTCTTAAAGTATTTTTATCTAGGTTTCGTATGTATATGGGGTGTGCGGACATGTTAACTAGTCAGGAGCACAACGTTATCGGTTGAAAGGGATGACGCCAAAATTGCACATACAACCGGTTCTATGTTGGTGCGATGTACCGGCACACATTCACGTCCATTCGATGCTGGTGTTGGTCTCGTTGCACGCGAAAGGGAGGCCTGTTGTGACCATTTAGCAGGAAGATGCTTTTTGCATGTGTTGGAGAGAGTTTGTGTGGAAATGTCAAGCCCTCGAAAGCATGCCGAAGAGAGCAATAAATTAGCCGTCCCCACAAGAGGCAAGAGACCGCCAATAGACGCAGGCAATGAAAGGTTGCAAAAACTTGTTAGGTCACTTTGCGCGTCAACAAGGTGTAAAGCATTGCTATGTAACTGGAGGCGGTGCTATTCCACGCTGACGGCGTCGCAATTTTATGCTTTTGCAAGAAGCGGGCCCGTGCTAATCATGCAACAAGAAGGGGCCGCTTGAATACCACAATATAAATGCAGATTAGCAGTCTGGAACCGGCTAGCCTTTATTGTGTTTACGTGTGCGTCCCAGGTTTGCGATTTCCGTGGGGTAGAACGCCATCCCACAACTTAAATACAAGTAGCCTTACGTTGCTAACATGCCTGCGCGCTCCCTCCAGACGTTTACAGGGTGATGTTGACAGACAACAAGAAGTATGGACTCAGCGTGAACCTGATGGCCACTCGGGTCATGCCGTCCTTGCTGCCTCTACCATGAACGCGGCGCTGCACCTGGACCAGTTTACCAGCCTGGTGGAGGTGCTGCAGGAGATGCTGGACACAATTGACAAGTACTCTGCTGTGTTCTTCCAAATGTGGCTTGTTCCGATACACATTGTGAAATCGATGCAACTATCGTTTAGGGCCCCCTTTGTGCAATGGTTTTAAACCTTCAATATTGCAAGTTCACAAACACTTGCTTCATTACTAGATGAAAGGTCTCCTGTTGAGTAAGCGATCTTTGATATACCAAGCGTAGATATACAAAGTAAAGATATCAAAGGTAAGCGATCTTATTGATATACCAACACGCGCTCGGGTGGGGGTGGGTGTCAAATTGACCCCCCACCCGAAGGTTTTTCCAAATATGGTTTCCGAACGGCGGGGTGCAGCCGCGCCAAATTTAGCATAGCTGTAGACAACTGAATAGCAGATCATTTGGTATCAACAATTTAGATGTACCTTGTAAGGTCGCTGGCCTATGGCAGGTCAAAGTCAGGCCATGGTTTCAGGAAAGGTAATTTTTAGGGAATCGTTTAATCTGATGCAACAACGGAGTGTTAGACGAAGCCATACATCTCTGAGATGCTTTCTTAGGCGACACAAGTATTGAATGAGCAAATTGCGCTGACCTAAGGTCAGGTATAAATGTCAGACCAAAGTCAAAATCAGCCTGTTTTATTATTCTAGGGCTTGCTGTATGGAATCGTTTCTGGTGCTCATTTCGAATTTATTGATAGCAGGAACCGCATTATACATCTTCCATGGACTTCTTAGAGGTCAGAATAGCTCATTGGCATAAAGTGGCCCGGGTCAACATTTTGTTTTTAGAAGCATACTGCCCAGCGTAACCGTTGTCACTTATTCAAATGCAAAATTTAGAGCAGTCTTGTCTGTGATTTTGGTTACCATGACCTTCAAAAGGTCAAACAAGGTCACCTTAACTGAGCATGTGACTTTTGCTCCGAAACAGATACCTAGGTTCGGGGCACTTTGGAGACCAACCAGGAGATTGACCTTATTTGTCCCGCAGGTCATGACCTAGGAACCTCCAACTTTGATCTAACTGAGTTCACGTACAGACCAACACACGCTGTAAATTTAGTGTCTCTAGCTCTCTTGGTTCCCGAGATCTCCGGGGGTCAAATTGACCGCCCACCCGAGCAAAGGGTATCTAGCTGGCCCCCGGCGCACGTGTTAAGCGACGTTGTAATGACACCTGGCAATGGTATTGACGGTACTCGATGTTTAGAGCCGCGGACATCCTCAAGAGCAATACTCTCCTGAGGACATCAGCAGCTTGAGATACTGAGTGCCGTCAATATAATTGTTAGTTACCATTACAAGGTCGTTTAACTAGTACCTCCTGGTATATTGAAGGCCCTTAACATCAGACCTTTCAGCTTGTAAACCAATTTGAGGAGATTTTGGTGCACTGGGCGTACTCCTCACGGCCAAATATACCGTTTCGAGTTAAATGTGAATATCGGTATGGATTGTGTTGATACGTGTACTGTGGCAACGTGATGTGTTGAGGTATTTTCAATACGACTCTACTTTCACCCAAATCTGCACTTTGATTAATGCGTCTCACGTCCCTTCAGAACATCTTTGTTATGATACAAAACAAGAATAAGCGAATCAGTCTTTGCAAACGAACGACAGCACATCCGTTTTTCTGATCGCGTTTTTCAAGAAAAGTTTCCAATGCATTTTTGTGGTGGAGAGTACACAGTGGAGGATTCTTAGCTCGTGACCATCGTGAGATATTGTCGTCAGGTGCTTTCTGCGGATCATTATATGTTAAACACCATTAATTCCCGTTTCGCCAGTTTCCATTCCCATTTGACTTGGGTTGGCTGTCTTCTTGCTTCCAGGATACCGATTGCACAACATTTGCAATAAGCCCATCGCAGGGAGTGTGGGCGTTTGTGCGTGGGCGGGATGGGGGGGGGGGGGGGCACGGTGCGTGCGTGGGAGGCCGCCGCTGGTATTCAGCGTCGCCGGCTGTCGCGGTCACCCTCCTCACAAGAGTAACTTTATGGTGAGGAGTCCATTGGTCAGCATACGAGTCAGATGATGTTAAGATGTTGAGCACAACTCGGCACGTGAAGACTGCGGCACACCCGACAGTAACACACATGTGAAGACTGGGCACACCCGACAGTAACACACATGTGAAGACTGCGGCACACCCGACAGTAACACACATGTGAAGACTGCGGCACACCGACAGTACACACATGTGAAGACTGCGGCACACCCGACAGTAACACACGTGAAGACTGCGGCACACCCGACAGTAAACACATGTGAAGACTGCGGCACACCCGACAGTAACACACATGTGAAGACTGCGGCACACCCGACAGTAACACACATGTGAAGACTGCGGCACACCCGACAGTAACACACACGTGGAGACTGCGGCACACCCGACAGCAACACACATGTGAAGACTGCGGCACACCCGACAGTAACACATATGTGAAGACTGCGGCACACCCGACAGCAACACACATGTGAAGACTGCGGCACACCCGACAGTAACACACATGTGAAGACTGCGGCACACCGACAGTAACACACACGTGAAGACTGCGGCACACCCGACAGCACACACATGTGAAGACGGCGGCACACCCGACAGTAACACACATGTGAAGACTGCGGCACCCGACAGTAACACACATGTGAAGACTGCGGCACACCCGACAGTAACACACACGTGAAGACTGCGGCACACCCGAAGTAACACACATGTGAAGACTGCGGCCACACCCGACAGTACACACCGTGAGCTGCGGCACCGACAGTAACACACAGTGAAGATGCGGCACACCCAGTAACACACATGTGAAGACTGCGGCACACGACAGTAACACACGTGAAGATGCGGCACACCGACAGTAACACACATGTGAAGACAAGACTGCGGCACACGACAGTAACACACATGTGAAGACTGCGGCACACCCGACAGTAACACACACGTGAGACTGCGGCACACCCGACAGTAACACACATGTGAAGACTGCGGCACACCCGACAGAACACACATGTGAAGACTGCGGCACACCGACAGAACACACACGTGAAGACTGCGGCACACCCGACAGTAACACACAGTGAAGACTGCGGCACACCCGACAGTACACACATGTGAGACTGCGGCACACCCGACAGTAACACACACGTGAAGACTGCGGCACACCCGACAGTAACACACACGTGAAGACTGCGGCACACCCCACAGTAACAACACATGTGAAGACTGCGGCACACCCGACAGTAACACACACCGAGACTGCGGCACACCCGACAGTAACACACGTGAAGACTGCGGCACACCCGACAGTAACACACACGTGAAGACTGCGGCACACCCGACAGTAACACACACGTGAAGACTGCGGCACACCCGACAGTAACACACATGTGAAGACTGCGGCACACCCGACAGTAACACACATGCGAGCCACAGGGCTGAAGCGAAACGGGTGGCAAGGCTATTGGCGGGACAGTAGGCCCGATCAGGCACCATAGACGGCTGTCTTCCCGTAATGGTCCGATCAGGCACCAGAGGCGGCTGTCTTCCCGTAAAGGTCCGATCAGGCACCAGAGGCGGCTGTCTTCCCGTAAACGCTTTTGCGTTCGTAACCACGGTATCCAATACCCATTGTTTAGCTGGTGATAATATTTAAGAGGGGTGTAAACGGAACCAGATGCATTAATCTGAACTACCTGTCCGGAATCCTTAAGCACGTCCAAACTGGCAGGGATCACAGCAAGGATCCTAGGCAACCGACGAATTACACAGGCAAGGGCCCGCACGATATCGACCATCGGGAGCCCCACGTCTCCAACTAATCCACATAGAGTTTATGCATTCGGTGCCCGTCACATTCGCTCCTAGCATGCAATTGATTGGCGCCCACGTCAACCCACTCATTCATGGTTCGCATACGGATAGGACCCCCCCCCCCCCCACTCCCGTTTCCCTGTCCAGAGCCTTGGTGTTGCTATTGTTACTTCTGCGCTAGTCCTCGTTGAGTGAATTTGAATTTCATTAAATGCATTTCAATCAGCTGAAGAAAACACATTTAGGACCGATATGAAAATATAGGACATAACGTGTATAAATGGGTAGCTATTCATAACGTGACTTCACTGAATGTTTGAAATGCACGAAAAAAATTTAATTCAGCTAATTATGCCGCACCGTTTGGTATTTGTTTTAGAAAACCTTGGGAGGAACAAATTAATCTCCCACCTCCAGGGCGTGCTAAGTGTTCTTTTATTTATTTGAGTTTTTGAGTCATGACGACTGATATGCGTCAAATGACCACTAAACGATTTTACTTTCTCGTGAGCAAGGACGGTAACACGGCCTAACTCTGGTTCAGATATTGAGACCGGCTTTTCATGCCAGTCGCGTGGATCTTGTTGATCCCTATGAGAACCGCTATTCCACGAGAAAATCCGTCCGTTATTTCCGGAATTTTTGGTATTACATGCCAAACTCATAGAAAACGGACGTGGTCAATCATTGGACCTGTGTGATGTGCTCAAAAGACACATGGTGACATTATCGTAGCATCGCTCACTGGAGTGGCAATACTGATACTCGTCGTCACCGGGCTCGTCCAGCCCTAACTAAGGCATCCTTCTGGCGATATAATCACCGCTCACTGGAGTGGCAATACTGATACTCGTCGTCACCGGGCTCGTCCAGCCCTAACTAAGGCATCTTCTGGCGATGTAATCACCGCTCACTGGAGTGGCAATACTGATACTCGTCGTCACCGGGCTCGTCCAGCCCTAACTAAGGCATCCTTCTGGCGATATAATCACCGCTCACTGGAGTGGCAATACTGATACTCGTCGTCACCGGGCTCGTCCAGCCCTAACTAAGGCATCCTTCTGGCGATAATCACCGCTCACTGGAGTGGCAATAATGATACTCGTCGTCACCGGGCTAGTCCA
>NW_023596545.1:31724401-31776901 GCF_011947565.3 Pollicipes pollicipes
TGCGCGACCAGCTATCGACCGGCCGCGCTCCTTGAGGACCTCACGTCGCTGTTTCTGTTTTTACCCCCGTCCGCTGGTGCCGCCACGGCCTCTCCCCCCCCCCCCCCCACCCCCACCCCCCCCACCCCCCACCCCCCGCTGCCTCGCCACCCCTCGCTCTCCACATATAGCTGCAGCCGACAAAAAAGCGGGGGCGGATGGTCCTGCCACAGCCATAATGACTCCGGTGGGAACCGCCGTCGCCGGTCCGAGGGACGGGCTGGTCGCACGCGTGCCATCCTCACGGAGACACGGCGGCCTGGGTCGCGCGCTGCAGGTCACTGCAGTCCTGTATCCCCGGGGACGCGGCGCTCCCGACACACCCGCGCGTTTGTCTTGTGTGTGAGGGGGACGCCGGGCGCTCACGAGCCCCGCGCCCGGCACGACACACATGCGATGTCCCCCCAATGCAACAACGTACGGCACACTCATGCAACGGAGTCCAGCCACGCGCGCCTTCCCCACTCCTCGGCGCGGCCGGCTAGTAAGTGGCATGCGATACGACTCGTCCTCGGCGCCTGTTTGTCACGAAGGCCCGGCGCCTACCGTGATCAGGTCGGGACGGTGAACAGCAAGCCGGCGGCGCGCTGCTGCCCCCGCCGGCGGCGCCTGGCGGCGGGCTCCCCGTCTCGGTTGGCCCAGTTTAGGTTGGCGGATGAGTGCTGCTCTGAGGTGATGCTCAGACCGGATCGATCAGCCTGCCCGGCGTCACCGGTGGACCCCCCCCCCGTCCCTCCCCCCCCCCCCCCCCCCCGCTGCTCCGTCTCTCTGTGCTGCACGCCCATCGCCGGCCGCGCTGCGCCTATGCCGGGTCCCGAGCCGCGGAGCTGCGCGCGCCGCTGGATCTCCGACTACGCCTGCGATAATGGGCCGCACATCGACCTCACCCGGGCCCTGGCCTTGGCCCGCTCGGGAGCCGGAAGTGGCCTGTTTCCGGCGTGCCCACGTGGGCGGAGCGAGCAACAGGTGGCCAGCAGCCGGGTGGCTGCGTGGGCGCAGACTGACCCACTTTGCCCCGTCACTGTGCCGCGCTGCTGATAGGGGTTGTTTTGAATTGTAACTCGGTGAACTTCATTGATTTTGATTTGATTTAATTTCCTTCCTGATGTTTGGGGAGCATTCTATTGATCCGCGACATTTAATCTCAAGGTAACCGAGCCTGCCATAGTTACCTTTGGTATACTAAAGACCGCTCGATGTTTTGATAAAACCGTTTTTAAACTTTCAGATCCCGATCAATTGAAACATTGGCGTCTTTTTATTCTGTCATCCACATTGAATTGGGAACTATAACGCTGCTATAATGAAAGCAGCACCTGAGGGCCTTCTTACGAAATGATTGTTGCCGCTGGCTACACCATTTCTCATATTTACCGATCCATAGTATTTTTTATGATAAACTGCCTGGCAAATGGTGATGGCATAAGGCCATTATTGTTTTTCTCTCCAAGTATTTATTTTCGAGTAATTTTGAAACCGATGAAAAATGGTCGCCGGCGACACCATTTTGATTAATAATGGTTCGTTGTGACTCGTCTTGCATTGGGGCCGTGCTAGCCTTGGCTTCACAGCTATTACAGTACAAAAAAAAAACACAAACACCAGCAAAAATGTCGCATGAATCAGGGATGCTTGTCGCAAGGGACCATTCAAAGATGGTTGCATCCCCTTAAACTTGAACTAGCGACGTGACTGAGCTGATTAGAACATTGTAATTTGGTTAGTGCACGACGATTGCCACATTCAGATCCTAGTATAGTGTCCCAATAGCTCAGAACATTGGCGCTGCCGGCTTCACTATGCACGAGGTGGGTGATTTCATGACAATGACTTGCCATAGCCGGTCCGACGGTATCACATGGTGAGTTCTCTGAGCTGCCGTTACAAGTTCGTTTGAGGTGGTTCTACCCATATTTTGCTCTGACCGTTTTCAAGCACCTAACGCCACTCTAAGCTTTTTCGCCTGAAATTGTGCTGACTTCTAGCTGGTAGTGTTCTGGATTACCTCGATGTGGTGTGCCTACTCCATCAGTAGATCACTGGGGTTGCTCAGACATCACGAGGCCTGATGTATGTTCTTTCTATCACGAATATCCGCTATGCAGAACTGCACTGTGTGGCTTTACGAATAAGGCCATGCATGATGTAAGTCAAGTGAATTCTTACTGACCTAGTGAGTTATTATTCTTACTGACGTCGTGAGTTATTATTTTTACTGACGTAATGCTTTAACAGCAATATTTCTGAATACGTTTAACACGTACTTTAATCTGGGAGTTGCCATCTTGCAAAGCTAATTATTTAAACATACAAGCACTTGAATGGCCTTCTTGGATACTTGTCTGTTTCAGCATTTTTGTTTTTTTTTTCCTTTCTGTTCTTTTCTTTTCTGACGTGTCATATTCATCGGCATGCTTACGCGGCACAGTCATGTACTTATTAGTCAACATTCGACGCATATATGAAGCGTCTTTCCCTGTTTTTTCGATGATGAATATCTTGTTTCTAAGTCGTAAATCACGTTTTCTTGTTTGTGTTTGCATCGCTTTCACTGCCTGGCACGAATCAATGCTATTCACCTTGCATGACATGTTGAGTCAAACTGCGTCAGCGTCATGGCTCAGTACGTGATACCTCACCCTTCCGCTGCGACCCTCATGCTGTTCGGTAGCTTGCTAATTCTACGTTCATCACACCATCACGCTGTGGCTCGTTACGTAACCACCGTAACGTTGCGGCGGGGATGTGCGACGGATGTCCCGTTACAGTGCGGCTCGGCGTCTGGCCGGCGTATCGTTGTAGTGCACGTGTGCGACGTGTGGCGAGTGGTGCATTGCAGCACAGTCCACGCATTGCGCTGTGTGTGGTGCGCTGCAGTGAGGTGTGTAGCAGGCGTCCGTTATGGCACAGCTCATGGTGCGACGGGCCTCCCGCCGCTGCCCTGCCCGGCTGGCGTTACGGCGCGATGCTGGTCGTTGCTTGACCGGTGTCCCGTTCCATCACATCTCGTTGCGTGACTGCTGTCCCGCTGCAGTGCAGTTCGGTGTGTAACGACCATGCCGTTGCAGTGCACCTCGGTGCCCAACACCAGTCTGCTGGTGCCGTGCACGGCCGGGCCGTCGCGCCGCCAGTCGGCCTGCGGCGCCGGCGGCCTGGCCGGCTCGCTCAGGCAGCGGCGCGCCTCGTGCGTGCCGCCGCCGCCGGCGCCGCCGGCCGGCGGCGGCGGCGGCGGCCTCCTGCAGCAGCTCAGCTCGGGCATGGTGAGTCCCGCCGCCACGTCCCCCCTCGTCGCCGCGTCGGCCCAGCCCGCGAGGTAGGTTACCGGCCGCCGCTGGCGCTGGCGCCGCCGCCGCCCCGCCGCCGCGCGCTGGCTGCTCGCAGCATGGGCTGGGACTGAGTGTGCGGGCGGGGCGGCTGGCGCACCCCGACGGGCGGGCTCCCCGGCCCGCCAACCGCCCGCCTCACCACGCGCACGGCTGCTCCTGTCTGCTGCTCGGTGTTGTGTGTGGTGTGTCTGTGCGCGCGTCGTGTAAGGATGTCTGCTGCTGGGTGCCGCCTCGCCGTTTACAAGGGTGCGCGCGGGGTTTGGCTGTTCTGGTGCGTGATCCGTGGTGGCGGATCCTCGGCTTCGGACGTGGTCTTCACCAGGGCGTTTTCCTGTTTGTGTTTGTATGCTTTGTGCGAGTTCATCTCTGATGAAAGTTTGTATGTTTTTTCTTTCGTGTTCCGTTTCGTGCTATATTTTCCAACTGTAGTTGCGTAAGTCTGCCGTTCATTGTCATGCAATGCTTTTGGTTTCCTTGACGCCCGCCAAACTGTAATTTGGACGTGGTATGGATGGCATTGGTGACTGTAATTATGCAGCCTGCTGTTCCGTTCTTTAGAGACTGTTGCATCTGCCTTAAATATTCCGCTAACGAATTGTGTATTTTTGCCCCCACCTTGGCTACCTGACGTAGCTTCCGCGCGAATCAAGCCAGTGAACCAAAATATTCTGCGGCCAGCCGATGAATACGAAAATAAAATTGCACGAAAATGAGTTCAGTCAAATCATTGTATATCGCATAACATTATGTGAGAAAAGTTTTCCAGGTACCAGATTTGAATGATAGTCGTCGGCTTCGTTTTTCTTTATGTGCTACGATTCCCTGACGTCAGTGGATTCATGCACATGGTATAGGATTATAAACGTCAAGTCAGATCACTCCAGTGCCAGCGAGATTATTATTATTATGCCAGCGAGATAGACAAGCATAACACACTCCGACTCCTTCGCTCCATTTGATTAAGTCATGTAATTCGCAGTCCTAGCCCTGTGATGACGGTGCGTGACGGTCCCCAACTGTGATGACCATGCGGTCATGCAATTTTGAGGTCATGTCGTTTACGTATGACATGCCCGCGCATGATAACCCAGTGCGCTAGGTCATCCCGTGGTACCGGGCCAGCGCCAGTGGCGTTCGTCGGTACGTTCTGCTTCCAGTAGGGGACTGGGATTGCAGATGTAAGTCTACAGTACGTTTGTATACTTGATGAGCGTTCCGGCTTCACATGTTCGTCTGGCTTGCCACCTTCGGGGTGAAGAGGAAGGATGCTGGACTCCGAATCCGGCGGCGCTGGATACGGGCTGCCAAGCGCCGGTGACTGGTGGCTAGACGGCTACATATGTTAGCCATTAGCGGGTGGTGAATAAAATTGCACGGTCCCAGAATTGGTTTTTCTATTGGGAGTTGATGGAGAATGTAGTATTCATAGCTTGCAATGTTATCGACTCAATAGACAGGTAACCCGGGGTTGCGAAACCGAAGATAATTTTCCAAGATCTTTGGAAATTTCCAAAGACCTTTAGGAAATTCCCCAACGTCTTGCCTGACGGCCCCGTAGTCAGACCAGTTCTTGGTTAGCACCTCCGTATGTGCAGTGGTTAATCCTGGATAATGGTTGTCAAAGGTGGCAAATGATTTTATCCCTTTGATCACCAAATAATCCCTGTATACTCGGCCTTTGACCGTTTTGCACCCATCCAAAACTTGCCAGACAGAGAGACAGCCAGGCAGACCATTTTTCCTCCATTGCTAGTCTAGCGTAAGCACGCGACACTGCTTTCTACAAAAAAGCTAGCTTAGATTGCCATTTAAGGGTCAGACAAGAGTACAATAGCAAAAACCACCATTCATGATTACTAGCGATACGGTCTTAAAAGTGTGGCTTTCTGTCGAACTCTCTAGATTCGTCTGTGAGGCTCGATAAACGAGCTTTCGATTTCCCTCTTGATTTTGTGCCGGGATTTTTTGCCGTTGCATCTCTGGCACAACGCGGCCAGCTTAATATTTTAAGAAATTCATCAAAATATTGCAACAGTGGTTAACAGCAGGCCAATGTTGACGCTGGCCCGGACTCGCTGTTTAAACAGAAACTAGAAACACAGGTTGTTGGTGTCAAACACACGCAGTTGATTCACCGGCTATGCCAAAAATTTGGGCGAGATGACAGGATAAGTTGGGGAGAAATCGTCACAAACCTATTAAGAGTTTCATCGAGCCCAGTTCTCGCATCAGAGAAAGTATGGCGTCTTTTTGCACTATTCGCGCCTGATGCATCAAGTATATTTTTTTGATCGAGTTCCTCACACGAAGCAGACACACCAGGCACGCACGTTTTCCGTCTTCGTTTAGGTATGTACGTGGTCTTGGAAGCTTCGTTGTTCGTGTTTGTTTTGCGTTAGAATACAAAACGTTTGGTCGTATTTCAAGTTGGCATCGTATGCGCCGCAATTATTTGTATTTCATTCATTCCAGAATTGGGTACTTGAAACAGGCCAAAGAATAAGCTTGCCTTTCTTTCGCCGGCGTCGCTATCCCCTTGCATGTGAGGAAATTGACTGTTAATCCCCTTACGTCACACAAATTAGCACAGTCATGGATCGAATAGCAATGGATAACGCGCCAACCAAGTAAAGGTCATCGCTCTGTCCATCTTGTTAATAAAGTAACGAATATGTCAATCTGTTCCTAAAAAATGTAGTCCCGTTGCCTAACAGAGTAACAGAACGGCGATCATGCCCCCAATGTCTTCTTGGTTCTCAGTAACTAAGCTACGATTAGCAATTTTGGCAGGTCTTGTTTGTGCGTGATATTCATGCAGCACCTCATTTACAACAGAAAAGAAGCCAGGTCAACTTTGTTAGGATTACCCGTTGACACCAGCTGATTGCACAGCTCATTTTTCAGTGAAATCAGTGAATGACGCAAATTTGATTTGCTCGTATGTACCGCATATGCTGTTAACATTCGAAAAGCATAAGATGTAGAAGCAGATTGACTAGGAATCAGATGGCCGATTATTATGGTTGGCTGGAGGGCATCGGATTACATTTATAATTCCAGAAAAAGTGGATTAGTGGATGAACGGCCTTTAGTCTCGCCGACCGGGTTCTGCAAGTAATTTTCAAAGAGCTATACTTCTAAGGGAATGTTTTGCAGTTTACGGGACTTAAGCTTAGATAGCCACCTTCTGAGCCCTGCTGTAAAGAAGCCACCAAACGTCGGATTTACTATTCCAGGCGGTTAGTCCTGAATTAGTTGCATTTCGATTCCTTTTCCGAGTATCATGTCATCATTTTATTCCATTTTCTTTCGAGTATGATTTCATCAGCGATGGCGTGTATCAATCACGTTACGTAACTCAGGTAAGTGATTTAGAACCGATTAAATAATAAGTCATAGGGTCATGCTTTGCTTTGTTCACACAAGAAGTCTAGTCTAGCCGAGCTGGACTCTAATTTAACCATTTCACAATCAAAGACGACTCTATTTGTGCTTTGTCTATCGCCACATACATAAGATGAGACATTCCCTTGTTGTGTACATAGCAATCGAGCCCCCTCCCCCAGAAATGTATTTCTTGGCATGAGAAGAATATTGTGGTGGTCTATGGCTCGTATGAAATTATTTGACTGCAGTTAGACGTTGGCGGCATACGCTACAGTATTTGCGCAAGGCGTGGCTATAATGTGGATGCTGCGAAAGACTGGTTGGGTTACAGCATACCAGCAATGCAACAAAAGTTGACCCCATGGGGTTGCAGCGCACTGGACAAAACCGAGAAGCGGCCAAGTGGCAATTTTGATGCCATTCTGCTTTTTGGTGGTGCTGAAACCTCGCCTATGAAATTACAGCTGCTCTCTTTTTAAAGATCGCAGACTTGTGAATTTTTCGCCATTACCCCGTTTCTTCCATAGTGATGAAGTGTTTTATGATTGAAATCATTTGATCTAATGTGATTCTTCTGTTCGGGATCCGGTATTTTGCGGAGCCAGTGCGGTCGCTCGGAGTATCAGAACAGAACGCTTATCCCCTTGCTGTTTGCAAACTAATCGTAGCGTATCATGACCACTTATTTTAACCAGATACGTTTGGTTTTTAACGGAAAAAACGGTATCACCTGTGAGTGTGGCCGTTACTTCGACTGATCCGGCCATCTGCTCGGTTGCTGTTCTCCTCGCTTCGGCCAGCGCTTCTTCGCGCTCTCTAGCCCACTCGCGGACGGGGACCTTTCCCACGGGCTCTGGGATGAAGAAAGGTCAGGTCTGCAGTGATGAAGTACTGCAGCAGCCTTTTGGACAGTCAGTGTGGGCGGCACATACTTGGCTCTATTGGGTCTAGTGCTTCCGGCCCACTTTGCGCCGGATATTGCCTACTAAGGTCAAGTAGGTCAGATTACTTCACTGTGGGAATTTCAATCAGCGCCTTTGTCATTTAGTCTGTGAGGTTCTCGTCCTAGCTACCCTCGTCAAAATCTTTACCTGCGTACGGTTATCAAAGGGAGTCTTTCACACCTACGTGTTAAAATGTGTATGTAATAAATGCTGCGAAAGCCTGAAACACATTGTTAGACCAAAAAAGGGTACGTGAGCATGGAACAATCATCCTGCGAATTCAACGAAACGTTATGAAATGGCTTTGATTTCTCGCCTATGGCGTTAATCGGAGGGGCTTTTTTGGAGGGGCACTGAGGCTTTGGGAAGGGAGCATCACATGATCCATGTGACGCACTGGTTCAAACCACGGTCAATGCGCTTCTCGGCAACAAGCACTTGCCCTGGACCAATATCAAGCGTTCTCTTATTCGCACCAGTAGAGGTGCGTACGGCGGTTGTCATGACGACGGTTGGCTCCATTTGGGATGAAAGCATAGTGCTGTTACAAAGCGTTAATAGCGTAATTTGGACTCGAAATGAGTAAAGTTTGTATACGTATTTTGCCTTGAGAGTGCTGCAGTGGCATTACCCAATGTTACTATTAGACTAGCTAATACCGACATGTTTCAAGAGTATGCTTTTCATAGATACCCCAAAAGTGGGACCCTCCATTTAAGGTCCTTTGGAATGTTCGAGATTAGGTGTTCGTACAAATGGAACAATCATTCGACTCCTTTTCTAGACAGGCATGTATATCTTTCTCAAATTTTCTTCCTGGTCCTCACTTGTTTCTTTGACAAAACAAAACCATGAATCTTGGTTCCCTCCCGTTCATTCGACAAACCAAAACCCTGAATCCTAGTTCCTGCTGGATCTGTCGACAACCACGATCCTGGTGCTTAGTTCTCACTGATTTTTTTTTTGTCGACGAAACGGAACCCTGGATCCTGGTTGCCACGGGTTCCTTTGAGAAATTAATTCCTGGATCCTGGTTCCCTCTTGCTTCTTAGCAGACCGTGGGCCTGGCTCCTGGTTCCCACTAGTTTTTCAATAACGGGAACCATGGACACTGGTTGTCACTGATGTTTGATAAGCACAAGACCCTGGCCCATGGTTCTCAGCCACAAAGTCTTCCCGGGGTTATCTGCACATCTTCGTGGGTGTTTAGCTCAGAACTGGAAGGGTTTAGGTCTTTAAAAGGGCAGGGCTGTGAACTGCACCGGTTGATCTTCAAGATAGCTGTTTCAGTTCAAAATCCCATAAAATGTAAACTTGTTAGAAAGATTGTGACCCTAAAAACACACATTGCTGCGCGTTCCAAATAAAGACTGACAGGGGTCTCAAATAAGATTCTGGTTTTTGCTGCTTACCTTGCCATCACTCCAGACTGGAGATCGGCTCTAGCTGATGTCAGGTTAATCCTAAGTTGTATTTGGGTTTTTGCTGGATCTCTACATGTTTCACGACGGATCTTTGTTCTTGCTGGATCTCTTGAGATAGTGTTAGGCTGGATCTTTCGACATAATTCCAGGTTGTATCTCGGTTCTTGCTGGTTCTCTTGGTTTGGTATCAGACTGGATCATGGTTCTTGCAGGATCTTTCGACTTAACGTGAGGTTGGGTTATGGTTCCTGCTGGATCACTCGGCCTTATACCAGACTCGTTCCTGAGTTTTTCCTAGTTTCGAAATTAGGACCCAAAACCGGCTTCCGGGGAGAAATATTTGGAACCAGGCAGGAATGTCCGGTCGTGGGCAATGGCATGCGCATGCGCGGAGCGTTTTGGCTGGATGTTTCCGGTTGACAATAGGCGTCATTCGGTGTATTATTAATGGCACGGAGTGTTCAGCGTGTGGTCATGTGTGCATATCACCGCCGGGGGTCCCGAGCACATTGGGCTTTGAAACAGCAGTTGTCTACATTTCGCGATTTGTGGAAAAATACTTTCAGCTTCACCGTCGAGGGACATAGCGGGAAATCTAACCCGCCTGACAGCTCGTTATGTTCATCAATGTTTCATCTCTTGTAGTTTGCGGTACAGAAAACCACGTTGGGCTGCTGTATACGCCAGGGTTTCTCATGTGACTTACACGAGTGTCGTATGTGCGTTTCCCTGATGTTTTTTTTCCACATTTTCCAGGGTGTCTTCCCGTAATGATGTTTACCTCGTCCCACGTCGGATGGTGTTTTCTTTCCGACGTCATGCGTGCTCTGCCATGCCTGGCGTCCTTTTATCCCGGGATGGTCGTCCCTTTATGCCCCTGTACCCTGACTGACCTCCCCCCCCCGTCCCGCATGGTACGATTTTTTTCTAACTCATGGGGTCTCGTGCATACAGTTGCTTTGATTTTTTAGCCGCCACAGGTCTCACTGGTCGGCTTTAAGTGAGAGCTTGTGTGCAGTCTGTTTTTATGAGGCTGGCGTTCTGTTTTTTATGAGTCTAGCGTTGCAGCATCCATTTGTTCCCCGTATTTTCTGCACCAGGTCTTTGCTTTGTGTTGGCGGATTGTTTGTAATGGCTGTACCTGGCCGCTGGATCTTTTGTATTTTGGTTCTGTGAAGCCCTCTGAAAAACAATATATTTGGAATGAGTCAGTTATATGGTTCTTCTCCCCATGTGTAGTTGCACCACCTGCACTGACGGAAACGTGGGGTGGAAACTCGCATCACAGAAATAATAATGTATGTAATACAAATCATCCCGCCACAGTCATTCAGGGTTGCCACATCCGAGAAAGTTCGACAGGGCTTCGAAATATGCATCGAGCTGGAAAAGTTGATAGGGCCTAACTTGTGGGTAAATTCGACAACAAATCCACTTTGCAAGTTAACCCGCCAGCTCGTTATGGCGCGATGTTGGCCACCAGGTGCAGCTCGAGAGGTCAGCTGCCTGTCGTAGCCGGCCCAGCCGGAACTAGCGCTGTGCGTGCCGGCCGATCGGACACCGACCGCCGTCCAACCGTGATACGGATCTATAGCGGTCGGCCGGGCGGCCGGGCGGCCGCGCGGCGGCGGCGGCGGCAGCGGCGGCGGAGCTGGGTGCGCCAGCGTGCCGCCCGATCGATACCGCTGAGGGTGGGCGTCAGTCGCCTCCCACCTGGAAAGGCCGGTCTCACACCTGGGAGGAAGGGCCTCTTGCCTGGTCAGGCCGACCTTTCACCCGGACAAGCTGGTCTGCCTCCTGGACGGGCCGGCATCCCACTGTAAGATATGCACGCTTAACGTCTTGAGCTGTAATAACGCTAATTTCATTTGTCAGTCATTTGTGAATCAAAGCCAAAACCCTCCCAAACCTCCAATTACAAAGCACTGCCAAAGTGCCAGAACTTGCATTTAAACACTGTCATCCTTTATGAGGCGCACTACGTCCCACATGCTAAACCCCCTCCTCAACCCAGCACCACCCAGACAGATGTGATCAGGATTTGCATACGAAACCATTAGGACTGCGGCAGCAACACTTCACGGTATTCATGTGACTGACGTCGGCAGTAGAGGGAAGCTTTTCTTCGTTCCGCCGCTGCGTGAGCTTTAAAGCTCCGACTTGGTGATAGTTTGGCACGCCCCCGGCTCTTCGGTACACCTCCGGGTGTTCGTTACACCTTCGGGTGTTCGTTACACCTTCGGGTGTTCGTTACACCTTCGGGTGTTCGGTACGCCTTCGGGTGTTCGCTACACCTTCGGGTGTTCGGCACACCTCCGGGTGTTGGTTACACCTTCGAGTGTTCGTTGCACCTTCGGGTGTTTGGTACTCCTCCGGGTGTTCGGCACACCTCCGGCTGTTCAGTACAACTTCGGGTGTTCGTTACACCCTCGGGTGTTCGGTACGCCTCCGGCTGTTCGTCACGCCTCCGGCTGTTCGTTACACCTTTGGGTGTTCGGCACACCTCCGGGTGTTCGTTACACCTTCGGGTGTTTGGTACGCCCCCGGGTGTTCGGCACACCTCCGGCTGTTCGGTACACCTCCTGGTGTTCGCCACACCTTCGAGTGTTTGGTGCACCTACGGGTGTTCGCCACACCTCCGGGTGTTCGTTACACCTTCGGGTGTTCGATACGCCTCCGGGTGCTCGGTACACCTCCGGGTGTTCAATGCACCTCCGACTGCTCAGCACGCCCCCAGTCGGTGGTGGTATGGACGCTTCCGGACCACCACCAGGAATATCGTCTTCATCATCTACCCCGGGAGCAGCCGTTAGATTCCAAAGGGCCAAGGTTGGGTGCCCGAATGAATATCCCAGTCTGTGACAGGACAGGCTACTCGGCGGTAGGCGGGGAGTCATAGTTGAAATAGGCCTCGCATGTTCAAGAAGGTCATGCATCCAGAACACGCTTGACTGGCACAGCGGCGGATTGGAAAGAGGCTGAAGCTGCTTCAGGAAGCACCGGTTATGGAGCGTGAGACGGTCTCTGCGATTCGTCGTGGCATGTCACTGATGGCTCCAGAACGCTTCGACCACTAGACTCGTGCAGTCTCATCGCTCGGGCTGAAAACCCTGCTGGTTCTGCACAAAATCGGTGTCTCAAACTCAGGGAAGAGGCTCTGGACAGCGCGTATCCTAGTGGACAGCGTACGATGGCAGTGGACAGCGTACGATCATCCTGTTGTCGGTTAGGCTTCTCTAGAAACGGGCCAGAACCAATTCGCACAGTTCCGTAAGGCTCTGTCATGACGATTTCAGGATTGTGGGTGTAGGGAGGCTGTCTCAGAGCTGGCAGCCAAAGTACATTTGGGTCAGAGACTAGCTGAGGCCACGGAGCGGTGGATTACGGTGCTGAAATAGCGCGTGCGTTATGCGGCCGGTTCCAAGCTACCGCGATGGCTTGACATTATCTTGGGGAAGGCGCTCGCGGATGTCGACGGCCAAATCCTCGCGCCCGTCGCTTTGGGCGTTGTACGCGGAGGACAGCGTATGCCCTACGTCCAACCGTCGCGAAATGGCGGAAAATTGGTCGACTTTGAATGGTAGCTCGCCATTAAATTCTGGCGTGTGTGGTACCCCTACTGCGAGAAGAAGTTCGCATGTGTACCATTAAGGTTGGAAATATGCTATCCTCTATCAGGCTTACGCGGACCCAGCCGTATCAGCGGTCGGCGTAGGTGAGATAGTGGTTTCCAGCCAGCCCAAAATAGTCGACACCGGCGCTTTCCTATGGGCGCTCTGGAGAGGGTCAGTTCAGCACGCGCTCCCTGGTACGCGATGGAACGATTACGTGACACGCCGTGCACTGGGTTCTGACACGTGATGTTCTGGGTTCTGACACGCCGTGCTCTGGGTTCTGACAAATCGTGCTCTGGGTTCTCTTCTGACAGAGCGCAGTATCCATATGGGTCTCAAGGAGCGGGTGGCAAACGCTCTGCTCACCCTCACCTCGCCCTGATGGGCTGAGTGGAGGCAGTCCAGGACTTCAGCACGTTAGTACTGCAGAATGGACATCTTGAGAGCACGGACTTCTCGACCTTTGTCAGTCCCAGTATCGCTGGCCCTCTGTCACTGTTCATGGGGGACTTGGGGGCTGGAGCCGTACCATGGTTTGTTGTTTGGGAACCGCGGTACTCAGGGTTTGTATCAGGGTTTGTTGTTCGGTGACGGGGGTACTCAGGGTTTGTATCAGGGTTTGCTGTTTGGTGACCGCGGTACTCAGGGTTTGCATCAGGGTTTGTTGTTTGGTGACCGGGGTACCCAGGGTTGATGTCAGGGTTTGTTGTTTGGCAACCGCGGTACTCGGGGTTTGTATCAGGCTTTGTTGTTTGGTGACCGAGTTACTTAGGGCTTGCACCAGGGTTTGTCGTTTGGTGACCGGGTAACTCGGGGTTTGTATCAGGGCTTATTGTTTGGTGACCGAGGTACTCAGGGTTGGCATCAGGGTTTGTTGTTTGGCAACCGCAATACTCAGGGTTTATATCAGGGTTTGTGGTTTGGTGATGGGGCATTCAGGGTTTGTATCAGGGTTTGTGGTTTGGTGAAGGAGTACTCAGGGTTTGTATCAGAGTTTTGTTGTTTGGTGACGGGGTACTCAGGGTTTGTATCAGGGTTTGTGGTTTGGTGACGGGGTACGCAGGGTTTGTATCAGGGTTTATTTGGTGACGTGGTACTCAGGGGTTGCATCAGGGTTTGTGCTTTGGTGGCCGGCAATTCCTTAGAGCGCCACCCGACGAGCTGCGAGCAGAGTTGGGGTGGGATAGACTGACATTGAGGCGATGTATACACCGACCTACCTACTATCACAAATTAAGCGACCCAGTACCACGTAGCACAACACAGGACAGCTGACAACGTGGCACAGGACAACTAAGCACAAAACTACCGCAGCTATCGTGCCAGACCCCACGCTACGGGCAGTAATAGAAAACTCAGAAATGGTAGCATGTATATTGCAGCCACCAGTCATGCACCATCGTAGCACAAATCATTTTTCTCAAGCACCAGCAGCGGTGGATAGAACTGCACGAGACGACACGACACCTCACCCACTCACCCTTCACGAAAATAGCTTTGAGAGCGGATAGAGTAGCTCCATTCATTCCATTATTATATTGTAGGATTAAAAAAGAATATTTTGCGCGCCAGGCTAAGGACGGACATGTCCTGCTTGAGTTCCATTTTATTTTTTATGACAACGTCGCCGGCGTGCCAGGGTGGACACCAAATTGAAAACATTCATGATTTTGTCATACCATGTCCAAAGTATTTATAGAAAAGAAACGATTCGCTTCATGGCATGTTACGAACATTACGCGTCTATTTTACACACAAGTTACCTAAATATCAACTGCGATCGCTATTACATGGCGCAGATGTCAGCGAGGGTTGGGTGCTAGCCCACCATTTCCAAGCCTAATATGTTCAACCCTAGACGATCTGTTAGCCTCACTGTTTTCAACTGTTCTCTCGCCTTGCCAGATGGACGTGCCATCTCCGGGAAGGCGTGTGGTACCTGACCATCCGGCCGAATTAAATAGCTGAGCATGAACATGACCACGATCATAATGAACGGACTGTTGCAGAGTGCCCATACTGGTGTTGTTCGGTGAAATCTTGGCCTGTATTACCGGAGGTTTGTAATTAATGTGAGAAGGTGAGACATCGATCGACCTCTACGAGGCTTTTTATTTGATGGTCCTTGTTGTCGAGACCGACGACCATTTCAGTTTGGAGAGTATCGCTCTCATGATTCACCTGTTCTGGCCTGCTGGCTCGGACAGAAAGGGAACGGACCACCGCCGTCGCGCGTAAACAGGATGGAAACTGCGTAACATCCTCGTTTGGCGAGTGTCAAAGGGCTTACGATTGGTACGATGAACCTTTTTAGGTGAAATCCCCTGCGGCCATCGTCTTTGCTCGCGGCAACACTGAATTGTCTGTCATCTAATCGAGGCCGGTATTATGGAGATGCAACGGCTGTTTTACATTATTCGCGCTCTTCCGGCAAAGCTCGTTTTTGGTGTCTCTTGTCCCCATTGCGCCCGTCATGGTCCTATTGACACAAGACAGACGCCAGTCTTCATCACATGAGAAAAATCGCCGGGCGGGCAGAGTTTGGGGACGAAGGAAGAGCAGGTCTGTGGCCCCGAAAGAAGTATGCCAGCCATTGGATCTTCAACCTATCGGTCACTCTTGATCGCCTACTGGACGTGTCAAAGTTGTATTAGTGCTTATTTAAAACGTCGACCAGAGCTGCTCTCTATAGCTTCAAACCTCTATTTGCAAGCACCGCCCGGCACTGCCAGCTTGGCAGCACGCGCATGTGTATGCTATCATCCCAAATGAGTGGCATACTTCCCACACCCACATAGACAGAATGACCTCCCATCTGGGCGAGGCAGCTGAGTTCATGGCACCAGCCCGTGAAGCCTGTTTCAACATTAGCTGAATGGCTATCCCCGCCAGCTTTAGCACCAGCTCACTGGCCGTCCCGTCCTGTGTAATAGTCGCAGAGCAAAATGAGTAATTTCAAACGACCATTCCTTGTAATTTACTTAGGTCCGAACTACATTTGCCAGTCTTTTCGCGTTGGTTTAGACAGGTGCGCAGCACAGATGGTTGCTGGGATTGGCGCGGAACTTGCAACCTTTCCAATCTTCGTGACGATCCACAACATGAATTCATGCCCGTAGGACTCCGGTCGCGGCCACAGTGCATGCAAGAAGGAGTGTGCTTTAACCTTTAGCAGGGATACGCTTTTTGCATGTTTGTGTGAAAACCTATGCAAAGTCTAAGCTGTGAAAATAGTTGAAGCTCATGTGGTCATAAGCCGAATGGATTGCCGTTGGCAGGAAGCTCAGATTCACGCATGGGTTACGAAATTGCCATGTTGAGTAACACCACCGCATTGCAAAGAAAAACTGGTACGCGAGTCAATGCGACGCGATGTGTGAAGGAATTACCAGCGCCAATGGTACTGCCTCTTTGCGCAGAGAAACAAGTAGTGCTGGTTACTTCGTCCATGTTTGCGCCAACGCTGAGTTTTTATTATCTGTTCACAACACTGGTCTTTTCATGCTGTGAGCTCAGCACCGTTTACAACATTACAGGGTTATTCCCTTTTCAGCAGGAACCAGCTCCATTGTCAGTTTCAGCACCAATTGACCGGCCGGGTTCACGTAGCTCAGCACCATCCAATCCCTGTTTCAGTGTCGCCTGACAGGTGTTTTCCACCCATTTCAGTGCCAACTATTCAGCGGCAAGTGATGGATTGAAGGGGGCGCGCCAGCGTGCTCGCTCCGCGCCCTTCGGCGCCCTTACTCGGTCCGCTAGAGGGCACCCAGTCGCCGTCCGCTGCCCCGCTGCTGAGCCCGTGCGCTCCGGGCGGCGCCACTGTTGACACGCGCCGGATAGTGGTAGGTGGTACCTATCCCCGCGGCGAGAGTGTAGCTTTCTCTCTAAGCCATCGGCCGCCGTCCGTCGCGACTGCAGCGCGGCTTCGGACGCGCGGGGCGCCAGCCGAGCGCCGGGACGGTTGCAGCTGCCCGGACGGAGCGCCTGACGTCAGCAGCGACCCGTGAGATCGCGAGCCTGGAGTAGCTGCCGGTGTCGGCTAGCCAGAGAGCCGACGCTCGACGTGGAGCGCAGCGCCGGCCGCATCGGTCGGCGCCGGACCCGCGATGGGGGGCGCAGCGCGGCCGTCGGGCAGGATCGAGGCGAAGGGGGGCAGGAAGTAGGGCAGGGTCGAGGCGAAGTGCCAGCTCGCTGCGAATGGCAGCTGACTGTCATGGCGGGCCGGTGATGAGTCGCGCGGTGGCCGTCCGTGTCGTGTGCTGCCGCTGCGAGTGCCCGCAAGTGTGTCTGCCTGGCAGCACTTGCAAGTGCAGTTCCAAGCGTGTGGCGGCGAGCGTGTGTGCCGCTCCACTGTGCAGGACACTGTCGCAGCTACCACCTCTTGCACCGACGAGTCCGACAGGCGGCGTGGTTCTCTGCGATGCAGCGGGTTGACTGACTGTTGCCGCTGCTAGTTTTGTGAGTCCGTTTGAGCTGGGGCACATGGAACGCATGCTGGATGAAGCGCTTTGGAATGTAGTCTGCGAGCGTGTTTCCCGGGCCGCCAAGCTATCCGGGAGCTCCGTCACTCCCCCGACTGGTGTGGTGCAGCTCGTGCGGCTGGGGCGGTCCGAGTGCCAGCGGCACCCTGCGGCTGTGCGTGAGGCGTGGAGCTGACAGGCGGCGCTGGTCGAGCGCCCAGCGCGCTGGCGCAGCTGTCCAGCTTTGTTGCGAGCGGCGCTTCTGACTGCCGTGTGTCCAGTGTCCCGTTGCGAAACCCACCGCTCACTAGCACCTTTCATATATGCCAGCGGCTCTCGACTTTTGCAAACAGTGTTTGTGATACCTAACCCACTCCCTTTTAAACGTGCCCCTATGATGAGTACATTACCCTGCTTCGGGATTATTTTCTGTCGATGGTGCACTGTACAGATCACCGTGTTCTTGTTCATGTGTAGACTTATATCATTGCTGCAGTTTGTTGATGGTGGGTGGAGTTACCGCTTATGGTAATATGCTTTGTATGTTGCGAAACGTATATGCTTCGGTAGACAGTACCCAAGAATTTGTTTTTTTGGTCAATGATACTTGTATAAAGGGTATGTTTGAGAAGTGGCCTATTTAATGTCCACTGCTTAGCCCATATATGCGCTAAATATATATATATATATATATATATATATATATATATATGATAACTGAAATAAACGAGTAACAGCATACCATGGATGCAAGACATTGTTAATGGTCTGTCAGCTCCCGAATATGAACGCCGTTGAGAAGTGCCGGATCTACACTACCAAGGCATCCGTGATTTCTGAACGGCCGACAACTCACCGCTGGTCTTAAACAATATCGAGGATAACCTTCTCAGAGCAGATGAAAGCGAGCGAAACTTTGTCACGCGGACTAAAGACTTCTGATATAGCCGCCAGTGACAATTGTTCAGAAATAGCCCAGCTTCCCGAGGAAACTTTGTTATTGCTGAGCCGTCCACCGAAGAGCTCGCCGGGCGCCCGGCACACGGCCGCCAGCGGCCCGGTGTCGGCTTGTTTTCCGAGGCAGCTGGCCTGTCTGCGACGACGGCGTCAGGGCACCGGGGCGGGCGCACGCGAATGCAGGCTCAAAGGCGCTGAGCGATGCGCATTCGAAGGTTACGGATACTGGGTTTGGCCGGTGGTGACACGTTCTGAGCGATCAAAAAGCATGTCAGGGATGACTCATGGTTCTGGGGCCGAATCACGAGCAACGCAGCAGCCGCCGGCGGTTCCACGTCATCACGCAGCAGAGGCTGGAAACGAAGAGACGGCGGTAGATCGCGCCAGCTGACTGCAAACGCGCTTTCCTGCAGGTTCTGCAACACACAGGTCGCGAGGCTGGACAACAAGAGTGTGGGTGATCAGAGATAAGAAATGAAACAAAATGTCCAAGCTGTCGCATCTGTCTCCAGCGGTCTGACTCTATTAGGGGCGGGGTAGAGATTTAAGATTGGGTATGGGGGTGGGACAGAGCTCGTTGATAATGCACCACGCGGATTTGTGATGGGAGATTCCATCTTTTTGCACTTTTCACACCTGGTTGGATCACATGGATTCAGTTTGATCGGTTATACCAGTTTTGTGTTTAAATCTTTCTGAAAAGCGGGGAGAATCTATTTAAATTCATCGCTTCGACTACGGAAAGATCATCGACTTTTCTCCTCGCCACAAGGACATTTGTTTGCACCCATAATTTCCATTGGTTTGGGTTTTCCAACGTGCTATGTTATATCCTCAGTGTACCAATTCGACAAAATATCTGTGAAATACACGGTATGGAAGCTTTTTGTTTCCCTGTATGTAGGGAAACATACGCATACCGGGTCATTTAACGAAACGTTGCGCTGCGACTTTGATTTGTCCCTTATGGTCTAAAGTGGCACTGTTCGAAGGGCACTCTGGCTATGGGAAGCATGAGCTCCTTTAACAAAGCAAATCCAGGATGTTGCCAGACTGGCACTAAAGCGCACCTATTGCAGTTTTCCGCGGTCTCATCTGATGACAATTGTGAAATTGTTGTGGGCCTCCTTTACCGGCGTTTCGTGGGCTAAAAAGAGCACTTACTCTGCGGACGGTAGAAACTGCATCTCGCTTGTCCCTGGCGTACCAACGCAACGCTCGAGACCCGCCTACTCCCAGGCTCCAACACCGCTCTCACGCAGCGCTCGGGAACTACAAGGGCCCTTAAAGACGCATGAAAAGCGCTGCACCATGATAGCGTAAGACGGCTTACGATCCGGAGCGCCAGTGAATGCGCATGCATGGCAGCTTGGCTGTCTTTGCCAGGACGGTAAGAGGTCATATCTGGAACGAAAAGGTGCCTGTTAAAACAACCTTTCATTGAGAGAAGTATGTGGAAAAAATGTTGCGCTTTTTTAAGGGAGTGTTCCACATTTCTATGGGGTTTTGAACTGAAGCAGCCATTTTGATCATCCGGTGCGGCCCACAGCCCTACCCCTCTTAAGGTCTAAGCCCCTCTAGTTTCTGAACTGCACGTCCGCAAAGATGGGGACATTATTTTGGGGGCAATATTTCAAGCCTACCTTGGTATTTAGACCGTCATAATAACGTCGTTCAAATTCGGTCACTCCATAAGTCATGCGGCGATCAAGGCTAAGAAAAATATCATGGCCGAGTCGTTTAATCCGCCGTTCGTGAGCACGACTTCCGGACAAAATGGCCGTCAATTGGCTCTCAGTGTTGTGCAATGTATGATGACGTAATTAAACAATGATGTATTGAGGACCATGTTTACTAAACACAGGAATATTGTGTTGTCCAAAGCCGTCTTTTCTACATAATAGTATACCATAGCTATAAGTAAGCTTGTCTTATATCTGCTGCTTGCTTCAATGCCTTCAAATGTGGAACATTCCCTTCAAAGTGAGGTGAAAGGCACGCCTTTCAACGCACTTTGAACGACATCATGTGGACCTTCTGGTATGGTGGTCTGAAAGCAATTCCCCTCCGGAATGTTAACACGCGTTCGGGTGGGGTGTCAAATTGACCTTCCCCCCGAGGTTTTCCCAGAATGGTGTCCGAACGGCGCAGCGTAGCCGCGCCAAAATTTGCATAGCTGTAGGCAATTGAATAGTGAATCGTTTGACATACAAAAATTAGATGTACCTTGTAAGGTCGCTGACCTATGGCAGGTCAAAGTCAGGCATAGTTTTAGCGAAGGCAATTTCTAGGAAATCGTCCAATCTGATACAATAACGGAGTGTTTAACAAAGCCGTACATCTCTGAGATGCTTTCTTAGGCAACACAAATATGGAATGTGCGTTGAACTAGGTCAGGTATGAAGGTCAGACCGAGGTCAAAAGAAACCTGATTTATTTCTCTAGGGCTTACTGTATAGGATAGTTTGTGATGCTCATTTTCAATTTATTGACAGCAGCAACCGCACTATACATCTTCTATTGACTTCTTAGAGCTCGAAACAGGTCATTGACCTAAGATGACCCGGGTCGACATTTTGTGTCAGGAACATACTGCCTAGCGTAATCTTTGCCGCTTATTCAAGCGCAGAACTCAGAGGAGTCTTATATAATTTTGGTCACCACGGCCTTTAAAAGGTCAAAAAGGTCACTGACCTCAAGTGGGTTTGTGACCTTTTGCTTAGAAGCAGTTGCCTAGGTTCTGGGAGCACTTTGGAGACCAGCCTGGAATTTGACCTTGTTTGACATTATTTGACCTGAAGGTCAAAACCTAGGAAGCTCAAACGTTGACCTAAGTGAGTTCACGTACCGGTAAAGACATCCGACAAATTTTGTGTCTTTAGCTTTTTAAGTCCCCGAGATCTCAGCGGGTCAAATTGACCCCCTCCCCACCCGAGCGAAGGGTATCTAGGCGGCCACCCGGGCGCGTGTTAAAGGGAATGTTCCACATTTGAAGATATTGGGTTAGGCATCAGATATGATGGGAAGTGTTTCGTTTTAGCTATTGGTAAGCTTTCAAAGTTTAAAAACGACGCTAAGTAGCAAGATTTCAAGGTTTATAAAAAAACGGGCCTGATTACGTCATTGTTTGATGGCGTCATGAAATGTGTTTGTGACGACAGCAAAACCTGGCAGCATTTGGCAGCCGGAGCTAAAGAATACCTCGGAACACACGAAGGCTGCCACGCCAACCGGCCATTCTCGTCGCGGGGGCTGTGCCGGGGGGAGGGGGGGGGGGGGGCGGATCGATGGCTGGGTTGTTTGTGGATTTTCTGTATTGGTGCTGGCCGTAAGCAAAGCTTTCGTGGACTGTTTGATATGCGCAACGTAGCGATTGCCAGCTTTTACGGCAGATGATTAATATCAAAGCACGATATGCTGTGCTGCTGCTGTCGCTGCTTTGCTCTTATGATTTTGTCAATTCTTTATCGTCGACCCATCGTTGCGCGCTGTACTGTAGTCCTGACATTGATATCATGTGATGTGTACAGTAGTCACTGTTCTTATTGTTTGCAACCGGAAATGAGGTGTCGTGCCAAAATTAATAAATTTGCAACATTGTCTTTATTGTTTGAAACTGGAAATGTGTTGTCGTGCGAAAATGAATACATTTTAACATTGTCATGCATTGATTGTCAAAGCATGGCTATTGCTTTGGTAAAGATGGTAAGGTTGGACTACCAAAAATGTTTTTTTTTTGCCTAGGATTGTTCATGCAGTTAAAAGTTAACCCTCATATAACCATCGTGGTGCAACGACATTCTTCCCGTAGACAGTCCTTTGCCATTGCTAAATAATTTTTTACCAATCATTCGTAAATTGTAAGCTTCTATCTCATAGGCTTGACAAAGAGTACTCAACCAATGTGGTACATGGTGTAATGACACTGGTCAATAGCTTCATTTTGGCGCTATCTTGGTACTGTTCTGTGGCATGACATAATGAACAACAATATGGTTTTCGACTGCAATCCATGCCGCTTTCATAATAAATTCCAGCATGAAAAATGGGTCAACCATGCACTCTTGTATTGACCTTACATCTGACAGAAAACAAATGATACAATACACAAATCACCTTCAGCAAAGCAGACAACCAATAGGTGGCATCACTTGCTCAGCCTGCTTCGGGAATTCAGAAAACGCAGGTGAGAAAGATGCAAACACATCTTTCACTTACATGTTCATGCAACATGCTGCAGCTATCAGACTGCGTTACTAAAAAAATAACAGGAACATTTTACATGTGGTAAAGTGACGCTGAAAACATGCTGACCTTGCACAAGGCTGGAGACATGGCAAGTGCATGTAGTTATGGTTGGATGGGCAAAATGCAAGGAAGTGATGAAGCTGCCAGTGCACACCACGCTCATGGCAAACATATTTTTAAGTGCTGTCCAAGGCACCAACACCTATACTTCTCCACATTTTCTAGCACCCAGCATCCCACGCAAGTTGCAGTGGCTATGACATTGATTACGCAGTAGCAATGCCCGCCTGCATACAATATTTGGGAAAACAGTACAATGTGCATTAGTAACAATAAGCCTATATTTTCAGAATTCTTAAGGGAAAGACAATTTTGCAAAGCCATATAACGCGATCATATACTGGGCATGTCCATTAATGAGCTGCACACACCAGTCCCTACTGCCAAAATGAAATGGCATGCAGTGGATTAATTACATGCTGTGATTCCCCAATAGGTTCACAATGTTGGAAAAACCATAATGAAGTACCGGTACCAGTACACCTTGAACACCTCCTTGAACACCTCTGCAAAAAGTGCTAGTGTTTCTCTCAGTTTGCCAGCATTCTTTTATCATGTTCAAACACGAACATAAAGGTGCAGGCAGGCATCAATATCAATACGCATCAATATATCAGGCGTCAATATATCAGGCGTCAATATATCAGGCGTCAATATATCAGGCGTCAATATATCAGGCGTCAATATATCAGGCGTCAATATATCAGGCGTCAATATATCAGGCGTCAATATATCAGGCGTCAATATATCAGGCGTCAATATATCAGGCGTCAATATATCAGGCGTCAATATATCGCATTTTATTGGGAGTCAGTAGACTGAAGAATACCAAAACAATGTTCTCTCTCAGAAGAACAAACCTCCCACGCACACTCCCCATCACATCAATACTAATACAAGCCAATGGCACACACCCCCAATGATCACATGCATTTCGAGCCCCCGATTCACACTCTTGTCAAATAAGTGTGATCTCACATTTGCAAAACTCGAGGGACTATCAAATTGCAGGTTCTCTCACAATTTCCGCACAGATCTTCAGTGACAGCACCGGACTTCACGGTGACCTCCCTTCGAAACGAATTCCCACCGGGGATTCATGATATTGCGGCTCAAGAGCTTCTTCTTGTAAAACACAATGTTTTGTTCAAGATTTAAATTTGTCGTACCATGTGTGAAATGCTCAGAGAAATATATATCTAAAATTACTGCAAAGTTTCCCTAATTCCATAATGCCTTGCTAACCCATAACCATGCCAGCCCATTTTTTGGGTGCCGTACTTCTTTGCAGACAGTGGCGTTCTCTTTTATAACATTGGCCTGTGGCCTAGAAACAAGGAAAAATGACCCGTTCACGACGAGTGTCGCACAGTCCGAAATTGCTCACGCTTGTGTTCGCATGTACATCTACGTTTATGCACCGGTGTGCTGAACCTAGTGCTCTGGTGCACTGAACGCAGGCAAGTCCAAAATGCGTATAAATTTCGAGTGTTCTGTTGTGAAAAATGTGTTAAGAGCATGTTCGCCCGTTAAGACTTTGGCAACGTCATAATAACTCAAAACTTCGACTCTGCACGCTGAACTTTGTGGCGACCAGCGGAACTCAGTGACATTTTTGTGGTCCGGAAGCTGGGTTCTTTGCGAACACAGCCAAATGATTCCACCTCGACTGGTCACCTCCGTAAACGCAGCACTTGTGGTGTGCATACCGCACCTGTGCAAAAAAACGGCTTAGCAAGTGCGGCAACGCCACAGCAAAAGCGGGGTGTTCACGTTCGCGTTTGAAACACTCATCCAACAGCGGAATCTGTCTGTTAGCCAGTCACCTTCCGAAGTTTATACCATTTGTACTGCATCAACGCAACGCGAATACGTGAGCGACTGTGTTCTTTGACCGCGAGCAGAAAATAGCCTGCGATACGAAAGCATCCGCTTAACGTTTCTATGGCGTCACTCATGCCTGGGGATCTTGAAATAGTCTCCCACAAAAAGTCTCCACATCTTCGTGGCCTCCAACGTCAGGAAGCAGAGGGTTTCAGGCCTTAAAAAGCCTACGGCCGCGAACGGCATTGAGAGATCTTCAATGTCGCTATTTCAGTGCAAAACCCTATACAAATGTGCACCACCGCCTTCAGCACCTCAAAAAGTGTCAGCCCGTTAGTGTGTCGCGGGAATGTCTGAAATCATAGTCATGTGCTTTACGAGAGCTAAACAGCTGTTGTCTCCAGTTTTATAACGGAAGTGAAAGAGCGAGCAAACGACATGCTGCTTGATGGGAGCTTCAATGGAAAAGCTACGCTCTCTCGAACGCTTAATGCTGATCTGGTGAATGCTAAACTTGCCTTTCTCTTGTAGCACACATTAAACAGCAAGCAAATACATTCCTGTTACTTATGTGCGCCGCCAAGATAAATCAACAGCTGTATAACTTTCACATCGCCTTCAGAAATGACCCATCTTTGTAAACATGGCCGCCATTTGTCAGACCGAACGACTGTATCTGCACAGCCTCGTGCGGCTCGGACCGTGCGGTCACCTCTGCACGAGTGTGCTCCAGTTTGTAGCAGGCACACACGTCAACGAACCGGTCTGGTGCCACACGGACGGACCAGATCCGGCTACACCGGAGGTGGCATGCTTCAGCGGCGTGCCGAACCCGTGTCCGACAGCCCCGGGGGACTCGTGTCCGACAGCTCCGGCGGACCCGTGTCCGACAGCTCCGGCAGACCCGTGTCCGACAGCTCCGGGGGAACCGTGTCCGACAGCTCCGGGGGACCCGCGTCCGACGGCTCCGGGGAGCCGTGTCCGACAGGTCTACCGGACCCGTGTGCGACGGCTCCGGGGAGCCGTGTCCGACAGGTCCACCGGACCCGTGTCCGACAGCTCCGGGGGAGCCGTGTCCGACAGCTCCGGGGGAACCGTGCCCGACAGCTCCGGGGGACCCGTGTCCGACAGCTCCGGGGAGCCGTGTCCGACAGGTCCACCGGACCCGTGTCCGACAGCTCCGGGGGAGCCGTGTCCGACAGCTCCGGCGGACCCGACAGCTCCGGAGGAGCCGTGTCCGACGGCTCTGGGGGACCCGTGTCCGACAGCTCCGGGGACCCGTGTCCGACAGCCCCGGCGGCCGGCGTCCGTCCGCACGGCGGTGTTCGGCGATACTCGGCATCCGTGTGGCACTCGGCATCCGTGTGACACTCGGCATCCGTGTGACAGTCGGCATCCATGTGACACTCGGCATCCATGTGACACTCGGCATCCATGTGACACTCGGCATCCGTGTGACACTCGGCATCCATGTGACACTCGGCATCCGTGTGACACTCGGCATCCGTGTGACAGTCGGCATCCATGTGACACTCGGCATCCATGTGACACTCGGCATCCATGTGACACTCGGCATCCGTGTGGCACTCGGCATCCGTGTGACAGTCGGCATCCATGTGACACTCGACATCCATGTGACACTCGGCATCCATGTGACACTCGGCATCCGTGTGACACTCGGCATCCATGTGACACTCGGCATCCGTGTGACACTCGGCACCCATGTGACACTCGGCCGCGTCCGGTTCGCGTCCTCCCGTTCAACGGCAGGTGAATGACGGGATGGCCGCGCTGGAGGCGCAGAGGCGCTGTCATTGATCCGCCGCGGCCCTGTCGGGTTCGGATCGCGGACGCCGCCGAGCCGGTGCACGCCTCGTCTCAGCGTGCGCTCCGGGCCGGCAGAGCGTGACCCGCGCCGTGCTGGTCTGTCAGAGGAGGATATGGAAAAGACGGGGTGCAGGCCGAGGCGTGGCATAGACAACATGCATTGATAGTGGTTCGCATCAAGCGTTGCGAGGAACGGAATGTAACCGACACTCATCGGTATTTCCATCTGGTAAGGTACGGCCATCAGCCTCATCTTGGTTTCTGTATTTCATGCACCACTGGATATGGTATGATTAACACAACAGAACAACAACCCGAAAGCACCCGTTCTACCGGGTCAAATGTTACGCGACTTCGTCATTTGACATTGATATATCGTTTTGAACGCATCCGCTTCAAACCCTGACATGAAGTGTACTCAAGATGCTACAGATACAACTCACATGATGTAAGAAACATACAACCCTTTAGATTGATCTGATACGTTGGTGTCGTTGCAACGGAGCAGATACCTTTCACATACCTATAATTTTCATAGGTGATTAAACACCTAACATATCGCTGGTGGCCAACTAACACGATCGGCATTGGCCTGGTGTAAAAGGCAATATCTATGATCGTATTACCGCGAATTTTTGAATGGCGAGAAGGACCCCACGTGCACTGTACGTGCACCTCTGACCCTTAAAGGAAATATCCCACCGTTTGCATTTTGCATGCTTATTAATCTGTGCAAATGCGAGCGATTTGATAGGTAATACTAGTGTTCCCGAAATCCTTCCGTATAACTCAGAATGTCCTTTTGAAGTAACGGGCGCTCAGGGAGAAATGTCATTTGACTCCCTGCTTAGCACTATGGAAGTTAGATGCTTCATTTGCCTTGTTTTTTCAACATGTTTGTTCTGTGGTGTGTGCAGCACAATAATGTGTCAAAAATGTTGTGCAATAAATGCTATGCAAGCTTGAAACATTTTGCTTAGACAAAAAGAGACGGCGACATGTATCTGTTATGCCGTGAATTCAACGCAACGCTATGCTTTGGTTTTGATTTCTCCCCTACGCGGCTCTTGTTATTATTTTATTTGTTATATACTTTATCATGTGGCTCTACAGCGACTCTTTTTGAGACGCACTTTGGCCTTGGGAATGGAAATGTCACACGACATATGTAATACACTCGTTCAAACTTCAGCCAATGCGCTCCTTAGTAACGGGCCCTTGCCCGCTTGGCCAATCATAAGCGTTCTTTTACTCACATCAGTAGAGGTACGCACGGTGATTTTCATGACGGCGATGGTCGCGGCTGCATGGAAGAAGCGTAGTGGTGTTACAAAGCGTCCACAGCGTAATCGGGACTATAAAATAATTGAAATGAATATCCTTGCTATGTCTTGACGATGCTGCAGGGAACTACACAGTACTTTTATTAGACGTAACTATTTATATTTCACTGGAATATGTCACTGAAATATGCCCCAAAGGGAGGACACTGGCGCTGAGAGGCTACCCGGGCACGATTGAATGTCCTTTGTGAAGATCTCGCGGTTAATCAACTGTATAGTTCTTTGGAAAAGGCTCCCACGGCCTGGAGGCCGCAAGTCCAACATTTTGCAAGCGCATGCGGGTCACATATTGACACTGAGGTCATTAATCGTTAAGTGTTTATATGGCCACCGTGTTAGAAAATATTTAGTGGCGTTTCGAGTGTATTGGTGTTTAGAGCATGCTGTTGCTTGGAGCATGCTGCTGTCGTTGCCTGTCGTTTGGAGCATGAGCAAGGACCGAGATGGGAAAGCGGTGCTTCCATCGCACAGCGGCCGCGCTATAAATGTAACGCTTCTATCACACAGCGGCCGCGCTATAAATGTAACGCTCCTATCGCACAGCGGTCGCGCTATAAATGCCGCACAGCGGCCGCGCTATAAATGCGGCGCTTCTATCGCACAGCGGCCGCGCTATAAATGCGACGCTTCTATCGCAGACCGGACGCGCTATAAATGCAACACTTCTATCGCACAGCGGCTGCCCTAAAAATACGGCGCTTCTATCGCACAGCGGCTGCGCTATAAATGCGACGCTTCTATCACAGACCAGACGCGCTATAAATGCGGTGCTTTTATCGTAGATCGGCCGCCCTATAAATGCGGCGTTTCTATCGCAGAGCGGCCGCCCTTTAAATGCGGCGTTTCTATCGCAGAGCGGCCGCCCTTTATATGCGGCGCTTCTATCGCAGAGCGGCCGCGTTATAAATGCGCTGTTACCAGAGCTGTGGTCTTTTACGGCGCCACAAGGCGTGGGATCTTGTAATTTCTCGGGTTGTCCTAAATATCCAGATATGGATGTAGAATAGCATTGCACTATTCATGTCTTTAATTTGTATGTGTCTGTCGTGTTTACTTTCATCCCCCGACTTCGCTTTGTTGCTCTTGATGATAGCCCCGGAGAGCCGCGGGTTCAATGTGGATCACCGCAATATACGTCTGATGTCAATCGCTGTGAAGCAAACTAGGCCGCCAGTTCAGAGGTGCCCATGGTGAAGACTAGCATTTGGGCATAAGCCTTCCGTACAGCATGGGTTGAAGCTGTCGTGCCACCAAATAGCCGCTCCTCAAATAATATGCTCGATACAAAACTGGGTGCCAAATTGGCCGTCCTGATCATCGTTGGTTAACGACATGTGTCAACCTTTGATCAAACCCCACGTGCGAGGTACAGACCCCTACCGGCTTGATTCGATCAACGCCGATCACCCAGCCACACAGCTGCCTTCAATCCAATCACTGCACAAGACTGCACGGTCGGGGCCTCTGCCAATCACTGCACAAGGCTTCACCGTCGGGGCCTCCGCCAATAGCTGCACAAGGCTGCACCGTCGGGGCCTCTGCCAATCACTGCACAAGGCTGCACGGTCGGGGCCTCTGCCAATCACTGCACAAGGCTGCACCGTCGGGGCCTCTGCCAATCACTGCACAAGGCTTCACCGTCGGTGCCTCTGTCAATCAGTGCACGAGGCTGCACCGTCGAGGTCTCTGTCAATCACTGCACAAAGCTGCACCGTCGGGGCCTCTGCCAATCGCTGCACAAGGCTGTACCGTCGGGGCCTCTGCCAATCGCTGCGCACGGCTGTACCGTCGGGGCCTCTACCAATCACTGCAAACGGCTGTACCGTCAGGGCCTCTGCCAATCACTGCACAAGGCTGCACTGTCGGGGCCTCTGCCAATCACTGCACAAGGCTGCACGGTCGGGGCCTCTGCCAATCACTGCACAAGGCTGCACCGTCGAGGTCTCTGTCAATCACTGCACAAAGCTGCACCGTCGGGGCCTCTGCCAATCGCTGCACAAGGCTGTACCGTCGGGGCCTCTGCCAATCGCTGCGCACGGCTGTACCGTCGGGGCCTCAGCCAATCACTGCACACGGCTGTACCGTCAGGGCCTCTGCCAATCACTGCACAAGGCTGCACGGTCGGGGCCTCTGCCAATCACTGCACAAAGCTGCACCGTCCGGGCCTCTGCCAATCACTGCACAGGGCTGCACCGTCGGGGCCTCTGTAGTTGGCTCTTGGGGAAAATAGGGACAAAAGTTGAACATGTGCACCACATGGGCAACTTGGTGAGAAATACCTTCAGCAGATTGTTGTTCGATTCTTTCCACCCACCGAATTTCAACCAGCTCGCTCACTGTTTCCAACACTCGCGGAGCCACGATTCCAACCTTCGCACGCGTCTGCGGGACGCGTCGCTGACCGCACACGGCTACCGAACGCAGAAGCACGTTCCCAGCATGGGAATTGAGAACCCCTGCCTTGGGTAGCGAACACGTTTTGGTCTGCCCCTTGATTATGTGAATTCTGCAGAGGCCCGGCTGCCGGCGCGCCGCGCGAGGTGCGCTCCACGGATCGATTCGGGACCGGCATCAGAGTCTTCCCACCGAGCCGGCGCGGCTGGCACACCTCTGCGGAGCCGAGCGTGTCCAGCTCTCTTGATGCGTCTGCAGCAGCTGTACGGAGCTCTTCCGATGTGTCCGGCATTGGAGCCGAGCCGTGCTCTTCTGATGCGCGGCAGCAGGAGCCGAACAAACTCATCCGTGTGGTGCAGTCAGGGGAGCAGCGGAGCAGAGACAATGACCAAACAGGGCTTTTTTCCCGATACGGCTGCAGCAGGAGACACGCTGAGTGTCACCAATACGGCTGCAGTAGGAGACGTGCGGAGTGTCACCAATACGGCTGCAAGTAGGGGACGTGCGGAGTGTCACCAATACGGCTGCAAGCAGGAGACGTGCGGAGTGTCACCAACGCGGCTGCAGCAGGAGACGTGCGGAGTGTCACCAACGCGGCTGCAAGCAGGAGACGTGCTGAGTGTCACCAATACGGCTGTAGTAGGAGACGCGCGGAGTGTCACCAGTGCGGCTGCAGCGGGAGACGCGCGGAGTGTCACCAATGCAGCTGCAGCAGGAGACGCGCGGAGTTCCACCAGTGCGGCTGCAGCGGGAGACCCGCGGAGTGTCACCAATACGGCTGCAAGCAGGAGATGTGCGGAGTGTCACCAATACGGCTGCAAGCAGGAGATGTGCGGAGTGTCACCAATACGGCTGCAGGCAGAAGACTGGCAGAGTTCCACCACTACAGCTACAGCAGGAAATGTGCAGAGTGTCACCAATACAGCTGCAGCACGAGACGTGCGGAGTTCCACCAGTGCGGCTGCAGCAGGCGTCGAACAGAGCCTTACAACAGTGGCTGCAGCGAGAGACGTGCATATCCCCCCTCCCCCCTGGTGTGTTGCAGCGGGAGCTGAGCAACGCTCTGAGGCTGCTACGCCGGGAGCACAGCCAGCTCAGCGTCAACAGCCGCTTTAGCGGAACCGCGCCAGTCCGAGGGCGTAATTGCATCAGACATGCCAATCGCCTCAGCGGACAAGACGTTCTGTGCCAGCTCTCACAGGCGGAAATAGCTGCAGCGTCGCCTCCAGCTACTCCTGCTGCGGGAGCCTTTGCTGGCTAGCTCGGCTACCGAGCCACCCGCCGAGCAGAACAAATGAAAAAATGCCTGAAATTCATTTCACTTCATCTGCATACGATCGAGTCAGTCGGCGCGCACTCGTATGTGCGGTCGATGTCACGCATTTCGTATAATGTATGATGCATATGTTCGTATCATGCATCGTGTTACGTATCACGTATTCACGTATTACGTCACCATTCGTCGACCTAAGTGAGAAGAGTAAACATAACCCCATCAGGTTTTTTTCTTCGAGGACATTTCAAGGAAATCCGCTGAAAAGGAAGCCAGAGCCCAACACTAAGAATGGTAAGCTTGCATGCGTTCAACCATTGTACAAGCGTATGCATATTTCCATGCAGATAAAATAAGCACACATCGAGCATGTCTTCAACAAAGGGCTTCACAAAAGCTGTGTAGGCTTTGCATCAACTCTGGAGTGACGTCATTTCAGCATGACATATGTTGAGAGCATCAAGAAAACTTCCCTTAAAACGGAAACAAGAGCGCTTTGAATGTCCTGTGGGGTCCAATCTGCGACAAATTAATCTACGCACCAATTACTTTTTTCTTTCAGTGGCATGCCTGCTGCAGCAGTCGTTCGAAAAAATGCGCATGAACATCTGGCGATTAGATACTTCAGTTATCTCCAACATAGTGATCAAATTCGACACATAAAACAAGAGAACATGGCGTATTTATCTGATTATGTTTTTTGTGCTGGCTGTGTAATACCTACCTCCGTTTATATAAAGTTTGCCTGCTATCTTTCTTACATCTGCCTCTGTTGACGAAAAAGTGTTTCACCTGTTTTCCCCACGCATGTTTTTCCCGACAAACTTCCCATGACGATGATAATGCATCTTTTCTGATCTTTAAAACGACTTTTTATGTTGGCCCGCAATTGGATCAAAATAAGTTGACCCATCGAAGAAATAAGTGGGAAAATCTATTTTGTCTGGGAGCTATGAACTGTAACCAAATTGAGAACGGATGACCCACCCACATTCCTGAAAACATGACCGATATCAGCCGCAGGGACCTTGTAGCAATGCTGCCAAGAAAAAGCCAAAAACCTACCTGGCCCAACATGTTTCATGGTAAAACCTGCACCAATCTGGTAAAACCAGACCAATGCACATGCAGCTAACACTAAGATAAACCAGCAGAGGATAGTACGCCGTGAACATTTTTTTTTTTGTCTACAGACTACAGGTCAGACAACGTGCTGCCTGATCTGGCATACCACGCCTAGAGCCCGATGTCCTGAGATGGGGCCTGTGCGCACTAGGCGCGTTCCGTATGGCCTGATCTGGCGTACCACGCCTGGAGCCCGATGTACTGAGATGGGGTCTGTGCGCACTAGGTGTGTTCCGTATGGCCTGATCTGGCATACCACGAGTCGCACGTACTGCGCACCTTAATTCGCTTCACACCTTTCATCTGGTTTGACTAATGATCAAAGATCACTAGCGCTTGTGTTAAGTGACACTTCTCCACGCAGTTGTACCGAAGCTATTCCATTCCGCTATCTGCTTGGCCCTAGCCTGCTTCGTTTGTGACACAGCAAGTTGGCCTGTAAAGCCGCTCGTTCAGCAAAGGGAGCACACCGCCCGTTCAGTGACACCTGGGAAGAGGTGCAGTCGACTGCCACCATTTGTCTCCGTCGCGGAACACACCAGCTGGTGTGGTCTCCGTCGCAGACCATACCAGCTGGAGAGAGCAGGCTGAGTGGCAAGGAGAGAGCAGACTGAGTTGCGAGGAATGACAACAAAGCGTGTCAAAACATCAGTCCGTCCAACGAGAGCATTTCTATTGGGTTGCAGATCGATAGACGGCGATCTAACGAGATGGAGCCGACAGCGGATTGGTTGGCAGTGTCGTCCGACGTACTGCCGGAAAAGCACTGCCTCCGGTTAATCAAACGATTCCAAAGCTGTTCTCAAACACCGATAAGAATTGATACCAAAACGAAACATCATCTCTTCTGAACAACTTTTTCAATGCTATGTTGCCGGTTTTCCGTGATATTGACAAGGTCTGTATGGCAGACGTAACCTAGGCTGACCCAGCCATGGAATCCCAAGGAGCCGTACAGAAAATAAACCTCATGAAATTCACATACCATGGGCTTTAAACACGCATTATGAACACCCGGCAAGCAGGAGTGCTAACACAGCATGCACGAGCATCAGCTCCCTGTTATACTAGCCTCTTCCACGTGAGAAGAATGAGATATTACTAAAGCGATCAGCTAGCGGGACTAGAGCGCTGACAACTCTCCCGATCCCTTCCAAGTGCTGGCGTTCAGGTCGGCACCGGGTCCGTGATTGGCCAGTTCAAAAGGCACCGGGTCAGTGATTGGCCAGTTCGAAGAACAGCATGCATGCTCCGCAGCTGTTGGCGCGGTGCATAACGATAGGCTGGACTCTGGGGTCGTTATGCTTACACCAGACCCCCCAAATACGGGTGCTTACAGTGGGCCGTGTATTGGCCCGAGCGCGCCACACCTGACTGGGGAGTTACTCCGTACAGGTTGTGCATCCAGTCTCCCGGTACGACAGAGCATGGCGACAGGTCCAGACCTCTGGAGAAGAAGTCCGCAGTGATAATGAGCTTGTGCTCGTTCTGGTGCAGCTGCAGCAAGGGCCGTTTCAGGTGCACTGCAAGGACGCATGGGAACCTCTTAATCTGGAAGTTTTTGGGGCACTTTTGACACTTCTGGCGCCTGGGAAAAGTCAGCTTTTCTTCTCCGTCACGCCCTCTTCCTTGGTAAAAAGGTCAAAGCAGTCCTACAAGCGGAGAACTGCGAGGACTGGACTGCAAGCACAATCCTGCAGTCCTGCAGGCACAGTCCTGCAGTCCTGCATGCGCACCTGCCCCGTCATGGGTAGAATGGGCAGGCTCAGGTCCCAGAACGGGGCAAGCGTCACGGACGCGTGGCCGCGCACCGTGCACCGCCGCGTGGGCTCAACCTGTTCGACAAACAGGGCAAGGAACTTTCCAAAAACAGGAAGGACAACAAGTCCTTCAAGAACAGGAAGTACTCCAGGCTTCCAGCGGTTTCTGGCTAGCGCTGAGACTGTCATCGATGTGGGTGGGTTTGAGCTTGGACTGGTTGTTGACACGGTTCCCGTCCTCGTGCAGGCCCTCCTTGCCGGTATGTGAGGAACTGTCGTGCGTCTTGCTGCTGATGGGCCGTGAATCGGGCCGCGAACGCTGGCATGGCGCCTCCAGAGGTGAGGTGGCCAGCGTTCGGTCAGCCTCTCACCTGAGCTCTTCCGGTGGTCAGCGTTTGGTCAGCCTTTCACTTGAGCTCTTCCAGTGGTCAGCGTGCGGTCGGCCTCTCACCTGAGCTCTTCCAGTGGTCAGCGTTCGGTCAGCCCCTCACCTGAGCTCTTACAGTGGTCAGCGTTCGGCCAGCCTTTCACCTGAGCTCTTCCGGTGGTCAGCGTTTGGTCAGCCTCTCACTTGAGCTCTTCCAGTGGTCAGCGTGCGGTCGGCCTCTCACCTGAGCTCTTCCAGTGGTCAGCGTTCGGTCAGCCCCTCACCTGAGCTCTTACAGTGGTCAGCGTTCGGCCAGCCTTTCACCTGAGCTCTTCCGGTGGTCAGCGTGCTGTCAGCCATTCACCTGAGCTCTTCCAATGGTCAGCGTTCGGTCGGCCCCTCACTTGAGCTCTTCCAGTGGTCAGCGTTCGGTCAGCCTCTCACCTGAGCTCTTCCAGTGGTCAGCGTTCGGTCAGCCCCTCACTTGAGCTCTTCCAGTGGTCAGCGTTCGGTCAGCCTCTCACCTGAGCTCTTCCAGTGGTCAGCGTTTGGTCAGACTCTCACCTGAGATCTTCCAGTGGTCAGCGTTCGGTCAGCCTCTCACCTGAGCTCTTCCAGTGGTCAGCGTTCGGTCAGCCTCTCACTTGAGCTCTTCCAGTGGTCAGCGTGCTGTCAGCCATTCACCTGAGCTCTTCCAATGGTCAGCGTTCGGTCAGACTCTCACCTGAGATCGTCCATAGGTCTCGCATTAGCGTGGCAAAGGCCCTGATAAGAAACTCCCTTCATGGCTGAGGTGTTCGTGTCGATATCTCTCTAGTACTCCTCTCGTAGCACGTAGTCATGCAGAACGTGGGTGCTGCTCAGACATTGCAGCATCACGTCCATGGAGCACAAATTGCCGATGTTCCGAAGCCCAGCAAGGCCGAGCGATCGTATCACGGGCCGCGCGCTACCGCCTTCTTTGCTCAAGTTAATGATCCACGGACAGCACGCCAGGGGAGGCAGCCGGGCCTGGACAGGCGGCCGGGCAGAGCTGCTCCCAGCTCCTCCGTTCAGCACCCGCCTGCCCGGTCTGTTGCGTTCGCTTTCAGTCCTTCCGGGTGCTCCCCAGTCGCTCAGTGGGACTTCTCGGCCCGGGAGGCAACACTCTGAGCCTGGCTTCACCGGGCTGTCATGCAGATCTGGGACGTGACAGGCCGTCATATAGTATGAAAAAGGCTCACACTCAGGCGCCCACGAGTTGGACGTTTCATCAAGCGGGTTAATGATGTTGTTGGCTGCCTCCGAATGCAATGCCAGTTCACCACAATGTCCTTACCTTTGTATGTGGGCCAGTGATGTGCGCTGGCAGGCGTGTCAAGGAAACCGGCTGTGGCAAGCACGGAGGCTGCATTCCCACGGATGACGGCGATTGGTAGCCACTGCCAGAGTCAGCCAGCCTCGAGTTGATCTGCAGGTAAGTTGACAAGACGCGACCCCAACTCTCTGATGAGGGCCTTGGTGGACGAACTCGGTCTTAAAGCGAGGGGTTCGAGCTGAAATCCGTCAGCGAGACCTGCTCCCGTATGCCTTTTTCTAAACTCAGGATCCCGCGCGGCAGCTCCAGTGGTTGCCATGGTAGATATTACGTGGAATTCGGCACACGTATTGACGCAGGTAGCGTTCCAAACTAGACATTTTCCCCCGGGAGCACGGGTAAATTGCCAACCCGTCTGCTCGTTTGCCGTCGCACGGTTCCAGCCGGTGGTCTCCAGAATGGCGTGTAAGCCCGTAGGCTGCAGTGCACGCCTACTGACATCGCTCAGCACTGTTCATAGGGGATATTTTCCAGCGCTTAGACGGTATGTCAAGGCATGATGACGTTTACTGTCCACAGGTGTCCGACATCTGCATTAGTGTGGGCTACACACATCGGCTCCAACGCGTAGTGTTATTGATATGTGCAGTGTTTCGTTGTCAATCAGTCTCTTATGTCAGTATTATAGACGCAACTTTTTCCAAAATGCCAGCCCGCGGCCCGACCCAACCCGACCAGATATGGCTCCGGCCCGCAAAGCACTCTGCGCTACATCGTTGACCGACATGAACACGAATGCACTAAATTAATAGCAATCTGTATTTTCCATTGCCGCTCAGTTTATAGCCTTTATATATGGTGTGCATAAAATATCATGTTAGTGTCACCTAATGCATGATATTGTTTGGCTAACACCAATAACCGGGCGCAGGCTCGTATATGGTGTTTTCTATCCTAATGTGGATACATCATGTAACAACACTGAATAAATACCACTAAGCAGCTTTGAAATTATTCACATTTCGCCATTGCCGCTATCCATGCTCCATCCCACAACCATCAGTCGTGTCGTCTGTGTCATACTGCGCATAAACAAGGATTGGAATGATGTTTTCTTCACTAACATTTTCCCTCAAGTGGTACCACCCATTTACGTGTACATACATACATATATAGAGAGAGAGAGAGAGAGAGAGAGAGAGAGAGAGAGGAGAGAGAGAGAGGGAGAGAGAGAGAGAGAGAGAGAGAGAGAGAGAGAGAGAGAGAGAGAGAGAGAGAGAGAGGAGAGAGAGAGAGAGAGAGAGAGAGAGATATATATATATATATATATATATATATATATATACATATGAATGATTTACAAGACCGTTAGATATTGCTAAATGCTGCCGAAAATTTATGCAAGAGAATAGTTTGGCACTAATTCTGAGGCCTTTTTCTGTGTCTCACATAGCCTGATGATTGCAACTTAATCTTTATCGAATGTTTACTGACGTGACATGTAGAAGTAGAATTCCAGGCACGGACTTGTATACAGGAAAGAGATGCATAGTATTATATCGTAATACCATTTATGCATGCATATATATATATATATATATATATATATATATATATATGTATATATATATATTTATAACAGCACTGTGCTGAGACAGGCATCAAACTAAAGACCGGCCCGTCACTGGCTCCCGCCGTGGAGAACTGCATCCCAGCCGAGGCGACCCCGGCCGAGGGGTCGCCTCGGCCGGGGCCGCATGATATATATATATATATATATAACATGATATATATATATATATATATACATTCTGTCTTTATGAATATTTCTCAGTTTTATATATATATATATATATATATATTCTGTCTTTATGAATATTTCTCAGTTTTATATATATATATATATATATATATATATATATATATATGGTAATAGAAGAGATATAAAAAGAGGGGGTACCGTAAAGTACTTCAAACAAATACACAGCGAAAAAACTTAAGTCTTGATGAGACATATGAGTGTGAAAACTTATAAAAACCTACGAAAACGCAGCGACGGTGAAGCGTCTCATGCGTATCAGGCGTAAAATCCACTCTTATCGTGGTCGTAGACTTAATGTTTCTTAAGCAAAAATAGGCATTCTCTCATGGCGATATCAAACTCTATGCCACCTCTCATTTAGTTTCGACACCTTTTACGCATGCACTGCACCAATAACTACGGGCTGTATTGACAAATGGCGATAAAAGGCACGTGCTTCCATTTCAGTTCATTTATCCTCCATATTAATGGTGAGGCATAGTTTGTGTTTATAGCAACAGAGTTCGAGAGCACCTCATCCTGACAATAACAGCAAAATGCAGCGTGTGGCCGTGTTCATGTTAAGGAACCACGTAACTGACGCTCAATGAAATCAGACCAAGGTTTCAAATTGTTTGGGTTGTTTGATTCTTGAGTATCATTTTCAGTGAGATGCTTGCTTAAACCTGTTCAGCTTGTGTAACCTAGTTTAATAGTGTGTCATGTCTGCCATGGGTGCCCGGTCACCGGTGTTCCCGTAACAAAAATGAAAATATGGTTTTTCATCACTGTTTTTGTGTTTAGCAGCAAACTCTGGCTTTTGGAAGGTTTTTAAAAGTTAGAGAATAGAACAAATGCATTCCTGTTGCTTGTTAAAGTTTGCTTGTTAAACAAAAGAGCCGGCAAAGTCTGGTATGCAACTCGGCCACTCGGCAACGGCACCGAATAAATACCACTTGGCAGCTTTGAAATTATCCACATTTCGCCCTTACCGCTATCCACGCTCCACCCTACAGCTGTCGCCGCGTCGTCTGGGTTGTACTGCTCGTAAACAAGGATCGTAATATTACCTTGTCCACGAATATTTTCCACCCAAGTGGCACACATACTGTCGACACCCGTATTCAAGAACCGGACGCAGGATTGCCTATGGTGTATGCTATCCTCTCGACCAAAATTCTACGGGTTCTTATCGGTCCGATGTTGGTGGATTAGTGAGCTTAAACTCACCCTTGAAACCCCTCTCCTTTAACTGCACTCCTGTTGGCTTGTACATTCGATGCACGAGCACTAAGTTACGTAGCACACGTAAAAAATGAAGGCAATGAAAATGCACTGCATTACGAATACAGCCCGATGAATTGCGTGCCAGCACAGTCTAGCGCTTACTCACGCCACTGCACTGGCCAGCGCTGCCAGCAGCCACCATTTCCGTCACAGCTGGGGAGAGAGGGGCCGCATTTCAAGAGTGCATTTGGCTGTCGTGCAAGCGGAGGTACGGCGTGCGGTGACCCTCCCCGTGCCCCCCCCCCCCTCCCCCTCCAGCGGCATAACGAAAACACGGTCGTTTAAAACGGACCCGCGGGCACTTCCAGCTGGCTCGCTAGATTCACGGCCACTGGGAGTGGAGCCGAGAGTACCGTCAGCTGGCTCGCTGGATACACGGCCGCTGAGAGTGGAACCGATAGCATCTCCAGCTGGCTCGCTGGATACACGGTCGCTGGGAGTGGAGCCGATAGTATCTCCAGCTGGCCCGCTGGATACACGGCCGTTGGGAGTGGAGCCAAGAGTACCGTCAGCTGGCTCGCTGGATACACGGCCGCTGGGAGTGGAGCCGAGAGTTCCGCCAGCTGGCTCGCTGGATACACGGCCGTTGAGAGTGGAGCCGAGAGTACCGCCAGCTGGCTCGCTGGATACACGGCCGTTGAGAGTGGAGCCGAGAGTACCGCCAGCTGGCTCGCTGGATACACGGCCGCTGGGAGTGGAGCCGATAGTATCTCCAGCTGGTTCGCTGGATTCACGGGCGCTGGGAGTGGAGCCGAGAGTACCGTCAGCTGGCTCGCTGGACACACAGCCGCTGGAAGTGGAGCCGATAGTACCGCCAGCTGGCTCGCTGGATACACGGCCGTTGAGAGTGGAGCCGAGAGTACCGCCAGCTGGCTCGCTGGATACACGGCCGCTGGGAGTGGAGCCGATAGTATCTCCAGCTGGTTCGCTGGATTCACGGGCGCTGGGAGTGGAGCCGAGAGTACCGTCAGCTGGCTCGCTGGATACACGGCCGTTGGGAGTGGAGCCGAGAGTACCGTCAGCTGGCTCGCTGGACACACAGCCGCTGGAAGTGGAGCCGATAGTACCGCCAGCTGGCTCGCTGGATACACGGCCTTCGGGAGCGTGGATCTGAGAGTCTCTCCAGCTGGCTCGCTGGATACTCGGCCGCTGGGAGTGGAGCCGATAATACCGTCAGCTGGCTCGCTGGATACTCGGCCGCTGGGAGTGGAGCCGATAGCCTCTCCAGCTGACCCGGGGTCGCGGTTCCGGGAAAATCGGCAGGATGCCATTTGCCCTTGTGCGGGACATGCAAGAACCATGCCATCTGACAACTGCGAACAATTATGCAAATGGTTTGTAACACGAACAAATGGCAGGGCGACTTGGCGACCAGGAGCCTGCCAACACCAGCACACCAGCATCCAGCGGTCTTCGAATTCCGCACCTGGTGGCCTGACCTGCCCGCCGCTGTTACGCAAGCATTGCCAGCTCGGTAAGCCGCTCCCGCTGACCCTACCTCCTGTCAGCTGCTGCTGCGTCAGCGCTCTCCGCCACGGGGCTTCAGTCTCCGGTGACCCCATCCGCTTGGGAACTGCTCTTTGTCAGCATTTCCGGCACTGTGGTGCCTGCCCTCCGGTGGCCAAACATGTAATTGTGTATGCAGCCACAGTCCCCGGCTGAATCTGGAAACAAACATTCTTGACATTATCAATGATAGCTGCGGTTGGGAAAATATGACAAGTTGCGTTTCGGCAACCCACAAGTTGCTTACGAACGGCGAACTCGGTTCTGCAGAGGTTTTAAACTGGCATTTCGGTCGCCATAGTTTTTGGCATCGTTTGTGTGACAACCCGTTGATTCGGAGATTCTAGCGGAGGCTAAAAGAAGTCAGCTATAGCATGTCAGGTCCTCAGAACAGAATAATGTGCAAAAGAATGTTCAGAAGAATGTACAGAAGAATGCTCCAGGGTAATACTTTTTGTGAAAGTATGGAAGGTCAAGGCTGGTATGGTTATCCGTTTTAAGCCGATTTCTGTTTATTTGTATTGGTATTTGTTTGCTCAAAATCCATCGAGGTAGTTTTTGAGTCTCCGGCACGTTGCAATGTTTGCTAGGTTCGGTTCGTTACAACACTCACTGGCTCGTTACAACGCATTACGAAAAATATTATAGAATACTATGCTACGAAATATACTATGAACTTCGATGTAAGGACATACACTATGAAATATGATATTTTGAAATACGATATTATAAGAGGCGATTATATAGCACTCCATACTACAAAATACAATCCTTAGAAATGCGCTGATGTAAAATACGTGCGAAGTCGAAAGATGAATCTAATCAATGCTGCCATAAATAACAATATAACATAACGATACAATAAAAACAATAACCATGCTGACAATTAATCGACCACAAAATGTGCCAATCTCAGAGTTCAAATACAAGGAATGAACACAAATTGTGAGTACATGGGATCCGCATTGACAAGGAAAGATCACATAAGTACATAAATATGGCGAGCAATCACACAGGTCACCAGTATGGACTAAAACCCAAGGCGCATTATCGCAACATTTGCGTTTTGAAATGCGAGTTTTTAATCTCTCAGAGATGAAGGCATTTGTCTTTAATGTCGACCAGAGACCGTCAACACTGAACAGTTGGCTCCGCAGCGGTGTGAACCCTGGGAGCCCATTTCCCAAGCAAGAACGAGGCAGGTGCCCAACTGCATTGGTTTGGGTCTCTGAAACAGTGATCGAGACTTCTGCGTCGCTGATGTGCCCATGGTGCCTAACAGCGGGTCATGTGTCGGCGAATGGTACCGAGTCCGTCTCGGTCTTTGTTTGAGGGGGCCCAAAGGGGGCTGAAGAGCCCCTCGGCACCAAAGATCAAGAGTCCGATTGGAAGGCTGAAGGGACCGAAGATGTAGGTCATGATAAGGATGACCCCCCCCCCCCCCCCTCCTTCGCCCGCAGGACCGTGGCCTCAAAGGTCGGCCAGAGAGCCTCTTGTACCAAATGGGGATCCATGGGACAGTGCGCGCCTCTATTTTGGTCAGAGATCACCAACACCGAGCAGTCGGCTCAGCGTCGTTCTGAGCCTTAGTGGCCCGTTGCCCAAGCACGAGCGAAGCCGGACCCGAGCATTGCATTGGCTTGGGTTCCTGAAACAACGAAGGTGCCTGTTAGTTTCCCGCAGTGCCTAATTGGGGTCCCGTGTCAACAAAGGAACCCGATCGGCCAGGGGAACGTTTGCTCAACAGGGCCAGCGGTGGAATCCCGATACATATCATAAGTTTCATTCAGAGGCAAAGTTCAGAGCTTCGCAAGGTGCATTTGAACACCCCGCGAAGTGGTGTACTCTGGGAGCTTAATTCAAGACTGCACATTCTGGTGTTTGAGCACTTAGCCTCAATCTGTGCCAGTTTAGTTCTAAAATCAATAGTGTGACCGTTGAGTCCGCATTGAAAGGGGATGGGCTTAGCTTCGCCTCTAGCGTACTTCCTGGACATTTTGCAAGTATGGCGGATGAAAAAGGCTACGCACCCTTCGGGTCCCCACAGCCAGACGGCCCGCGCCGCGCGTTATCTACTGCTGGAGCTTTTGCCACCCTCAGGCCTGCATTTATCACCGGATGCGAGCAAGCCCGCCTGACTTAAGGCGGATCACGTCGTATGTCCAGCACCGAACTAACCGTCTGAACTGGAGTCGGGGATCGCTCGCCCACTGCGCCAGGTATGCCAGTTCCTGTGGAATACTCAGGACCTGCAGCGAGTCCAGACCGAGGGCGTCTTCAGCCGGCTGCAACTCAGTCACTCAGCTTAGCAGCTCAGCAAACATCGACTGGCCAAGGGTCGATGGAGGAATTGGAAGCCACCAAAACTGTCGCGCAACGCTCCACCAACCGGAAGACCTATGTATTCGTCCAGCATGTCATTAACTTTCCTTGTCTTCAAACAGCTCACTAACCAAGTGGATGTCGGATGCGTGGTTTCCAAGTTCTATCTCGACGCCGGCATCATCCATGCGGTGCTCGGGATACGGAAGCCGGCGATGACTGCACGATGAGTTCCTTTGATTTCAGGCTCGCCCAAGCCTTATCCAGGATTTGTTGGGAAAGGGTAAACGAAAGCAGCGGTACCTGTGCATCATGAAACCAGCAGCCGTCCGGGCCCAGCCCTGATAAATCACTAGGCCCCAGTGCATGTTGACTTGGATGCTCCCGTTAGATGAAGCCGCGCGAATGTGCCTGGCCAGGTCAGGGTCGGAAGCCCCTGCCGAGGAGCTTGGGGCACCTCAGCCTCTTGCTCTGCTATACCCGACCGATCCTCAAAGATATATCAGCCAGTAAGGTGAGAGATGCGCAGAAACTTACTCCGGTAAACCGTCCTAGGCTACACCGATATTTGGCCATTTTATCCGTCGGATGATCTGCCCGGCCGGTGACGTACCTAAATACAATCCGGTGCCCTGAAATTTGACGGATTCACTTGGGGTTAGTTCACTTGAGGGTGCAGTTGTGATGCACAAAATAAACTGGTAACTCAGGGTGCATTTTTGAGGCCATCTGGTGCTTCCAAGGTCATCACTAATTTCACATGCTAAGCACTTCTTAGTTATCTTTATTTATCCGCTTTTTATATATAAGCATTTATATATTATATTTATTTACATATTACATTTATTATATATAAGCACTTCTTTATTCTTTATTTAGCTTAAATCGCAGCGGGTTGTCCTCGAATAGCTTACATCCTGGGTCATTACCACCTCATAACCACATTACCACCTTACCAACACCACATTATCCACGTTAGCACCTCGGGTCTCCAACTACCTAGAAATTAAATAGGACTGTAAACTTAACTCATTTGTTCTTATTGATCTTGATCTTGCTAATCATTCCACTCACCAGACGTGTTGTAATGCGACCGCCATGTCCGTTGCCACGCGTGCGGCTGTGCCGGCGTTAAAGGTGTACCCTCGGTGACGTCACATAAGCAGCTTCATTGGAAAGTGCGTAGTCAGGACGGTACCACCTGGCACACAACGCTTCGCTCACAGCTGCCTTCGATGGCTTGTCAGCGCCACCTTTTATTGGGATTTCGGAAGCTTACAGGTATCTGCGATAGCTGGCAGCACATGCACTATTTCGAGAAGTTCGGGCTATATGTTGGCGGATCTATAAATACCCTATCGGTTTGGTTAAAAGATGCGGAGAAATTTACTGCCGATAACAAGATTCACTACTTTCCCCTTTAAAGTGCTAATGGATATTGGGCAGTGTTTAAGTCCGCGAGTGGAGCGAACTGAGGAACTGGGAAGCGTCCCTCTTCAGTGGTTTTGAAATGCGTCATTACCCTCAATGGTTCTAAGACGTTCCCTCCCGCCATAGTTCACCGTTCAAAACGTCAAGCTCGTATCTCGATTTCCCTAAAACGCATTACACCGAACGGCATTGAGTGTTATTGTCGATCAGCAAACCAAGACCGATGCTTCTGCTGTGTTGAGCCGTGAGCTCAATACAGCAAAGAACGTCTTATCCGTCGCTAGTCCGCCCGAGTGGTGTGGAGGGGGCTCTGTCGGCGGGGTACTGGAAGGCCTGGTCGTGCAATAGTGTAGTGCAGGTTGAATTTGTTTGCTGCAACACGTATTAGCAAAGGGAGAAACGAGCGGAGGCTGCGGTTGAGAGGTGTTTTACACAGACAAGTTTTTCGCAGTGCAGAGACGGAGAGACGTGGCGGCCCCGAGCGAGAGCAGGCCCGTTATCACCAGTGGGGCAGAGGCCTGCCCGCCTGCCCGCGGCACTCTCCGGGCCGGCTGAGTCACGGCCGATTACACAGGTGTTCCTGGCAGGCCCACATCGGCCGCTGTCGGGGCAGACGCGGCCGGTCGATAGCGCGCGCGTCAAACGGGCCGCGCGTGACAGCGGCGGCGGCGCGCGGCGCGAGCGAGCCTCTTGTGCCCACCTACTGGTGCCACGCGCCGCCAACAGGTGAGCCCAGCGAGTGGCCGGGCCGGGAGGGACGTGCTCGCTGAGAAGGTCCACCTAGGTGGTGCACGCGTCTTGGACGTAGACGCCGAGGGCAAGTTGCTCTGATTACCTTTTCTGTGCAGGCGAGCTCATTACGTAATCCTGTTGCTTGCTAGTTTCGCTGTTGTGAGGACTGGCTGTCTACCTGCTACTGTGTGTAATGTACCTGTTCCATTCATTCAAGTTGTGCGCTGCGTTGCGAATGGCCGGTTTATTAGAACTCCCTGCCACCTGTAGATTTCGGACATCTGTTGGTGAGTCATCCAAGCGCAACTGACAGTTTTGGCCACTCGCTCTTTCAGACTGGTCACTCGTTGCTCTGTGAGACCCGGCTGAGGTGGTTTGGCCACAGGCGCCAGCGAAGCTTCAGCGCCAGCGCCAGCACCAGCGCCCGCCGAGTCCGACCGGACCCGGCCCCGGTGGCTAGACGCCGGCGGCCAGCCCGGTTGGGTCGCCGGCTCGTGAGCAGTACCGTTCGCGGGGGTTGTGAGCCGGCCCCCGGCCCGTGCGTGCAGCGGCGGCGGGGTCGCCCGCCGGCTCGGCGCAGTCGCCACCGTCGCCATGGCGGCCGACGCCGACTCGCGGAACCAGTTGGAGCAGCTGTTCCTGGCCTGCGACAGCCAGGGCACCGGCTTCATCGGACGACGTGAGCTGCGCGAGCTTTGCCGAAGCTTCGATATCTCCGGCGACGACTCGGACCTCATCTTCGACGACCTGGACTGCGACGGCGACGACCGCATCAGCTTCCAGGACTTCTGCCGCGGCTTCCGTGACTGCGTCAACACCGACTTCGCCTCGGTCAGCTGCAAGGGTCCCGAGCCGGCCGAGGGAAGCGGGCCAGCCGAGCCGGCGTTGGCGCCGGCGCCGGCGCCGTCGGAGGAGAAGCGGTCCGAGCGCCGCGAGCACGGCAAGAAGGCCAAGAAGAAGGGCCTGCGCCGCCGAGACAGCATGCACCACGCCTTCAAGCAGTTCTCCAAGACGCTCGGCGAGGAGAATGTGCTTCACTTCATCGGAAACAGGTGGGTCCTGCTGGCCGCTTTTGTTCATCGTTCGCTGCACTGATGGAGTTGTAAGTGGTCAGGTGGAGACAATGCAGGCCTTGCCATTGCTTGGATGGCTATGGGGTTTGAATCAATGCATTAGATGAGAGCTGTTCATCGTGTGGTTGGCACCGTAACCAGCCTGTGGCGGGAGGTGGGATGCAGTCAAAGTACATATGGCGATCTCAATGACAGAGGACGATCTGGACGAGAAAGATAAGGACCCTTTCTATGCTAGCATCGTTAGACAGGGCTCTTATTTGATACTAAATTTGAGCCGCATGAAAACTAGGAAAACTGAAGCAACAGTCAGCGTTTGGGGTCTGGCCTATAAAAACGTCATGTTTTGCTTCAGAAAGGTTTTTGTTTCTATCATATACGTATTCATCGAATCACATTTAAGTCAATTTATTAGTTGGTCTCACGGAACCAAGTATGGGCAGCACATTTAAACAAATCGAATTTTGTTAGTTATGTTTTGTAAGTTACGCTGTTTCTATTTTTATCGATTCAGTGAATTTGGTTCTTCTTGTTTTTGTTCACTTGCTTTGCCAGTACCGCATGCCCTATGACTCGCAGACACCAACAGTTGTACTGGGTGGTTATCAGTGCATTTGAGCCAAGAGCGTGGGGAATTGGAAATTGTGTGGGATGTTTACCATGATCTTTGTGATTTTGTACTCAAGATGCCATGGCTGGTTTTCTCAAAGTATTGAATAATATTTGCACAGCAACATTCGCACCCAAAGTTCAAACAGCTCATCAAAAACATCAATCATATGTTGTAATTAACACATCTTTATATTATAACTTGTTACTATGACAGCTTTATATTAGAGGTTGACGTCTTACGTGAATATCAGCCAATCACAGCACCCAAGCGGTAAAGCGTTTCGTGCAACCAGTTTTAGATTTGACATGCTGGCAAGGGCACAGCATAATGGTGTTTTGAATGCTTATGCTATAGGGAATGTTTTACCTCTAAAGATATTGAGGCAAACAATAAATATGATGAAATAAACTCATTTATAACTACTTGTATACTTTTTAATGGAAAGCCTACTGTAGACAACACGGTTGCTGTGCGTAGTAAATATGCTCCTCAATATTCCATTGTTTGATTTCGTCAGCGTACATTTCACAGCATTGGTTGAAAGCCAACTGACGAGCTTCATATCCGGCAATCGTGCTCACGAACGCCACATACGAATAAGTCCACAAGCATGTTTTTATTAGACTCAAGTCACTGCATGATTAATGGAATGACAGGATTAGGATGACGTTAGTATGGCAGTCATGAATGGCTGTGTGACCTTGAAATAGTTTACCCGAAATAGGCTGCACGTCCTCGCGGGCGTGAATCTCAGAAACTAGAAGAGTGTAGGTCTTAGAAAAACAGGGATGTGAGCTGCGTCGAATGATCTTCAAGGTGGCTTTTTCAGTTCAAAACCCTACAAATCAATTGTGCAGAATGCTTCTTGCTTTTAATAATTTCGGCTGAACGTCCCAAAGTTTTTTAGTTGCGGAGTTTCACAAAAACAATGTTAGACGTTGGACATTTTATTGTCTCCAACAACACATAAGGCACACAAAACATAAAATTGCTTTCAGTTGCTTGTTGGAGGTCATTAATGTTTTATGTTGATTTTGAATGGCAGCCTATGATTTCTGTTCTTGAAGAGGTGTTCTAACATGGTGTGCGGATGTTGTTCTGTTTTTAAGTAACATTCTGGAAAATCAGAAGTGATGTCTTGAGTAGAACATTGCAAACACCTTGATACGCATCTTTTACAATTTCCAGGCGCCACACTCGTGACTCAAGTCCACTGATAATCGCCCAGCCCAGTTAGCGAGCACGTCTTGGTCCGTTGGGGTTCGCATTGTTTGACGATGAGGTCCGCAGTGTCCTTAGTTTTTGCTTAAAGTAATGTTTAAAGCTAGCATTTTTGCTCCACTTCTGCGTGCCACCAAGTGTTCTTCTTCTGTACATTACGACCGAGTGTTCTGTTAGTGGTGTGCACGCTCTCCGTAAGCATACGTTCCCATGATGTTCATTAATCCGGTCACGAATGTTACACGTTGTTTCTCCTACATGAGGTTTTTCTTGGCAAAGATTACAGGATATGGCACCTGTGATCTATATGATATTGATCTCGTATGCTGCGCTATTCGGCATGCATTTCCCATTCATTTCACTCACACATGCATGGCAAATCCTATTTCCACCTGGGGCAACGAGGTCTTAAGCGCTGATCGTACTAACATGGCTTTACAACTAAGACCACTAGTATACGGTACCCTAAGACCATGCATATCACTCGACTGTACGGCGGCATGAACTTGTTCCCACATCTTTTCGTCTATGCAGGCAAATCAACTTCAGAACTTTACACTCATAATGCTCAAAATCAAAAGCCAAAGAATTGTCTTAGGTCAAGTCCCCTGCTTGTTCACAGGAACGCGTCTGTTCGCATGGCCCGAGTACGCAGGCTGGCATACGCAATACGACATTAGAAACTGCATCCCCGGGCCTATAGTTCGGGCTCGGCCCCAGACCACTTCCTCTTTTTCCTTCTTCTAAACCGGATCCCCGGGGAAGGAGGTACACTGGGGATGAATCCATGCCCTCAGCTGCTGAGGAGTGGATTGGAGACCCGGCCGAGACAGGTTTTCTTAAGGTTATTGAGAGCATCGAGGAGAAATAGAAGTGCAATGCTTTTAAGGTAGAGTGCAACGACAAATAGTTTCCTTTCATCTGCGAGAGTGGCCACGAGGGGGGAAGCTGTGAGGTACGGCGTTGTATACAATACGCTGTGGTCGGAACTGTAGCGGGGGTCGTGGCTAGATTTACGTCATCGCGTGCACCGATTCATTTCCTGCATCTACCACTCGTTTATTCGTCATCATGTGCACTGCCCCGTTCATACACCACTTAACTTCAACGGGCGCAAGGCCACATTTTCGCGTCGCCAAAATGCCACCGGTTGATCGCCCAGACGCCGCGGCTGCGTCGTGTGTCGCCGGCGTCCGCCATCCGTCATTCATGCATGCATTCATCTATTTGTTGTGGCGGGAAAGGTGAGCTTAGTGACAACGAAATTCACTACCTGAACTCCTTGCTTTGGGAGAATGTCGGCGAAACCACGTACACCGAGTGAAGAATAATTTGCAGCCAGTACGATACGAGGACCCACGAAATGCAATAAGATTATACCAAAGCTCACTGCTATGGCCAAACAGTACTTCCATTGGCTTTGCAGGTGTGTTTTGGAGTTACTAAAGAGTCTGAAAAACAATGTCGCAGCATCGAAAAGAAGCAGTGGTAAAATAGGGGAGTTCTTCCTTTTGGAGTAGTAGCAAAAGCGGTTTTCTTGAAATTTTGGATTGCACAACGACGCTCCAACCACAGTGGACACCTGGAGAGCAAGAAATGAACGTCTTCAGTAGTCAGCAAGTCGCACCCGATTCCCGTCAGGCATCCCTGTAGTTAGAGTTCCGGTCGGCCAGGGACCCCATGAATGGTGTTGTGCATAACAAAATAGTGCAAATATAGATCGTTTATAGATACTCCGTCACTTAGCAAAGCGAGCAAGCATGTGCTTTTTTCCCTCCACTTGCACAGCCGTCCCAATAGCTCAGTTGGCTAAAGACCATGCATTTCGATTAGCATACTGGTGGCGGGGAGCAACTCTTATGCGGTCATTATTTAGCCCTGGCCCGCATGGACTGCGGCCGGTAGCAGCGGGTGCGGTGGAGGTCAGGTCACGTCAGAGGGTCCTGCCCTGAGGGTAGAACGGGCAGGGCAAGTGCGGCACGTTAAACTCTCGTCGTAAAATACTACCGCTGGCCCAGAGTTCCACGAGCAAATGGTGGTGTGGTAAGCGGTGCCTGTTGAGTCAGCTAACAAATGGTGGTGTGGTAAGCGGTGCCTGTTGAGTGAGCTACAAACAAAAGCACCAGCGTGCTTCCACAGGCACTACAAGCTCACGCCAGAAACACCTGTTCCCAGAAATATATCCGAGCCGAAGTTGAGGAGCAAATCTGTAAGAAAACACCGCAGCCGATTTCCTGATTCGACTTCGTATGCATTCCCGAATTACGGTTAAATGGAGATGAAAATCTCCCACCCACTCGCGTGATATACGAACAGAACCGACCGAGCAGCAGCCTATTCAGCTCACCTCGATTTCGGTCAAGCTTCACTACCACTCCGTTAAAAGAAGGGGTCGTCCATCAACCACTCCCCGCTGATCTGCCTGCTGCTGATGGCGCGCGCCTGGATCAGGACTGTTCCGCACAGCAGCTTTGTGTTGCGTTACAGTCTTCGGCTCCAGAATTGAACTCCGAGAACGAAAGCGCACTGGGGCTGAGCTGAGCTCGATGAGCTCACACAATGAGCTCGAGGGACCTAATTGCTGTCAAAACTAAACGTCCATAATGTGCACAGCAGACGATCTCTGAGGCAGCTCATGCCGTGGTCAAGCAAGCTTATGAATTATGGGTATCGTCCAGATCATCAGTCGCAAACGAGAGATGGCCTATCAAGGACACGTCGATCGACTTCCACGTCTTGCGTTTTGACCTTTGTTTTCATGAAAGATGACATCATTTAAAGTTTGGAAAAGCGTCACAACATGGTTTCTTACGATGCAATGTTTGCCAAATTTGGTAATCAGTGTTGTAGGTATTAGCTATCAAAATATCTGCTACGAACGTCCGGCCTTCTAAAAAAGCGTTCTCCGAATTCTCGCATCGTGAATTCAAAATGAACGCCATGTAACTCGCATCATTGCTAGCGTCTCATTATGTGCGTGGGTTATGGGTAGCTGGTGTAAGAAGACTGGATCGCCTCGTCCAATATTTTTTTTCGAAATGAAAGTCATAAATAGTTGAAGCCGTCCACACAAACACTGTAATAAATACCATTTTAAAATGTTGACTCCGCATCCAAAATATATGAGTGGATGCAAAGGTGGAGGAACGATATATACAAGCATACTTACAGATGGAAGGAAAGTGTTTTATTTTTCGTTGCACTCTACCTTGAAAGCACTGCGCTGCTGTTATTTCTCCTTGGTGTTGTCGATGCCCTTCAGAAAAATTGTCTCGGCTGGCTCTCCACCCATTCCTCAGCAATTGAGCACACAGACTCATCATCGGTGAACCTCCTTCCTCGGGGATCCGATTCAGAAGACGCGAAAGAAGACGCTGGTCCTGGCCGAGGCCGAACCATAGGCCTGGGATGCAGCTTTCAAAGCCGCGTTGCGAGTGGCAGTCTGCACAGCTCGGGCCCTGTGAACAGACTCAATGTCGTGAACAAGCAGGCCACCTGGCATAAGAAAGACCTACAGCTCTTAATTTTTCGGCCTTTTGAGTTCCGATGTTGATTTACCTGCATAGAGGATGAACTGTGAAAACAAGTCAACGCCGCTGTGCAACCAAGTGGTGTGCATGGTCTTAGGGTAGCGTAGACTAGTGGCCCTAGATTTTCAAGTTCACGCTAGTACGGTCAACACTAGAGACCCCAATGCCTCCAGCTGGGGGTAGGATTTACCTACGCATGTGCTAATGGAACGGGAAATGCACGCGGAAGTACGAAGCACACAAAATATTCCGTAATCTTGGCCCAGAAACACTTCATGCAGGAGAAACAATGCGTGGCATTCGTGACCGGTCTAATGAATACTTTGGAGGCGCACGTTTACGGAGAGCGTGTACACGACGAGGAAAAGACTTGGTAGGTGGTAGGTCGGCACGCAGAAATGGAGCAAAAACAACAGCTTTGAAATATAACCTTAAGCAACAGCTAAAAACATTGCGCATCTCATCCTCAGACAATGCGAACCACAGTGGAACTAGACGGAATCGCTGTAATTATGCCGGACACGAAATTATCTAACGAGCGCGTAGACGATTGGTGGTGGGTGATTATCAGTGGGCTTGGGCCACAAATTTCGGAAATGGAAATTGTGTAGGATGCTTATCAAGATACTCTACTCAAGATGCCACGGCTGGCCGTCCCATAATATTGCTTATTAATTACAGGACAACCGGACCCGCACTCCACGTTGACAGACCTCGTCAAAAACAGCAATCATAGGTTGTCTTTCAACCTCAACATCAGTCATTGATGCTCTCCAGCAGGCAAATGAACACAATGATATGCTTTGCTTGTCTCATGTGTTATTGAAAAACATAACATGTTTAATGTCTTCCACTGTTTTTTGTGTAAATCTGCAGCTGAAAACTGGAGAGACTCAGTGGAAATGATTAAGAACAGGAAGCATTCTGCACCATTAATGTAGGTCTTTAAGATGGCATTATGCTGTGCTCTTCCCAGCAACGCAGATCTAAGAATGGTGGGTTGAATTGCTCTACTGCTGGGATGCTGTGATTGGTTGATATTGATGGTACATGTCAACATATGACATAAAGCTGTCATACTGACAACCTTTGATATAAAGCTGTGATAATCACAACTCATTATTGTTGTTTTTTACAAGCTCTTTCAACGTAGCGTGCGCATGTTGTTACATAAATATTGTGAAACATTTTGGGAGAACCAGCCATGGCATCTTGATAAGAACATTTGCAATATGTTGGTAAACATTTACACCATGTCCAGTCCAATCACATGTGGTTCATTTGTAGATAAACGTCCAGAACAATTGCGATGAGC
>NW_023596545.1:31781901-31790169 GCF_011947565.3 Pollicipes pollicipes
GGAGACCAACCTGGAATTTGACTTTGCTTGACCTTATTTGACCTGAAGATCATGACCTAAGAATCTCAAACGTTGACCTAAGTGCGTTCAGGTACACGGCAACACACCCTGTGAATTTGGCGTCTTTAGACCCCTTAGGCCCTGAGATCTCAGGAGGTCAAATTGACCCCCCCCTCCCCACTCGAGCGAAGGGTATAGGAACGGCCACCTGGGCGCGCGTTGAAGGGCACATGGTCCACACATTTCAAAAACAAAAAAGTGGTTATCCACTTGAAAAGGCACGGTCCATGCACCAACGGCTTGTGTGTAACGCACGAAGACTGGGGATCCGGCGCGCCGCCGGGGCCGGCTGTCCCCCCCCCCCGTCCCTCCGCCCCCCCCCCCCCCCCCACGTGGACTGTCGGGGCCGGAGTAATTGGGGAAGGAGGGGATGGGCGCGTGCTGATGTTGTGCTGGAGCGTGGTGTCGTCTCTTGTTCATATTGGCAGCTATGAAGTCAGGCACAGACCCAGTGATATGGCCTTGAGCCAATGCAAGGCCGTATAAAAGTTGTTAAACTGTCCAGTGATTCTCGCTTTATCTCCACTTGCCGTTGGTGCAACACCATTGAACAGGGAGACTTCAACGCGTGGCGGGCCGCTAGGCGCCGGGCGTTATGCTGAAAGGCGACCGGAACATCAAAATACTCGTGCAGATAATGAAAAAAACCGTCCGCGGGAGTGGCTTATGACCAACGAGCAGCTGACGTCGCGTGTCATGACAAATTTGACACTGTGTTTTGCAAGCCTGTGCGGCAGACTGTAAAAATGTAATGGCCTGCAAGATGAAGATGTACGCACGCCACGTATTCACCATAAGCCGGCAGAAACATAGCGGTACCTTTGTACCGATAACGAAAAATGTTGGTGACAGATGCATATGATCAGCGAGCCAATTGCGTAAAAGTTAGCGTCGAGTATAATGTACATGGCAGGTGTATAATGTAACTGTACAGCCTCAAGCGGCAAGCCACCATAGTGCGCTTCGATCTCATACGGCCTCGCAGTCCGCGGCCAGCAGCCCGCCGCCGGCGATGCGAGTGAGTGTCGAGCTTTTCGACTCTGTCTGCCGTAGCTAATTGTTTTGCAATAGATGCGCTAGATGCGCTATGCTCGGTCTCCGCCTGCCTACATTCCGCCGTGCTCGATCTGTACCTGTAGACGGGGCCGGCCGTGCTCGGTCCGTACCTGCCTACATTCCCCCGTGCTCGGTCCGTCCCTGTCTATGGCGCCGGCCGTGCTCGGTCCGTACCTGTGCGCGGGGCCGACAGTGCTCGGTCCCTGTCTGCTTAGTCGCCATGAATGTCAAGCCACGCATGCTGTGTTCTTGAGGTGTTCATGTGCGGCGCTATGTTTAACTTAAGAGTGGCATGCAGGTAGAATTATGAATAGCCAAACCGGGGTGCGGGGTACAGTGTGTACCTGTGATGGCATTCTGTTTAGCCGGAAAAACGTTAACTGTACGAGTGATAAATATTTGTTTGTTTCATACGAGTGGCGATGCGCTCCAATTATAACATTCACTCCACTCCAGGGCATTGGGCAGCAAGCCCAAACAAAGGGGGTAAAAAAGCAAAACAAATGGGCAGCACGTTAAAAAAAACGTTGGCAGCACGCGCGTCAGTGTGTATCTTGTTCAGGGCAGGCAGTGTTTTGGCGTCGGCGGCCACCTACTCAGTCTTCCACAGCAATATTTGAGTCTCGTAACAAAATATGGGCTTGCCTTGTTTATTCCAGCATTCCGTAACACCGTACAATTAACCCCCAAAAAAGCTAGTTTACGATCAACGCTCAGTGAGGATGCTAGCCGGCTCCTGCATAGGCGCAGGGGCAACGGACGTTCTCCTGTATTGGGGGGATCGCCAGTTTGGTTACTTCTGTCTAGTCGAGGCTCAAAGGTAAATGCTAGATTTTAAGAAACCTGTGAACTTGTCTCCACCCCTAGTACCTACGCTTCCGCGAAGACGCATTCCGTTCTCACGCCGGTTGAAGTTGACCGGTTTTTCTGAATATAAGCTCGCAAAGCACAAGCTCATGCCTGCCACTTGATTCCGCCTGATCGTGTCGTGGACATACGCACCCACCAGTAATAGTCTAGTTGTTACTGGTACAACAGTAGCCTGACATGCCCGCTGTAAGTCGCCAACAGTCCGCACGCGCAGAATTTTCCATTTCCACGCCAGTTTCAACGTCATCAGTTGCTGCGGTAGCTTGTAAAGCACACCATCACATTCGGCGTTAGATTTACGCAATCGGCTCGCTTGTCGTACGCCCCTGCCGCTGATCGTTTTCTATTATTGATGTGAAGAAAATCCGATGCTCCAGCCGTCCTATTTCGTATAATCGCTGTTTGTAGGTTCACACTTATCATGCCTTTGCATCGCGCCGAGCGATTAGCCGCACAGGCTTGAAAAACACCTCATCATATTCACCATTCAATCACACGTAATCGGCCCGCTGGCCATATGCACTCACGCTGTCAGTTTGTACCTTATGTGTGCGGGGATTTCCAATGTTCCGGCTATCCCGCCGTGTTGGGCTCCACGGCTAGCGGCCGCGCCGCATTGCAGTCTCAGCACCGGTGACCCCACCGCGCTGCATAAAGCTTGGGAAAACCCGACGCATGGCAAAGCACGCGCACGGCATGCCCCTGGGCTGGAGTCCGTTGTTCGGCCGGAGCGCGTGGGTGTATTGGCAGTGTGTCTTGCGACAATGACACGCTCAAACAACCCCAGTCGTGCCGATCCATTTGGGAAGCATAAAACGAGAGCACGGCGAGGTTTAATGACCGCACCGAGGAGCTGGTCAGTTGAGTCTAGGATCCGCAGATGGCAGCCTTACCACTTCTGTGCTGCAACGGTCGTACCAAACTTACTGGAGATCCTGGAAGCAGGGGGCAAGAGTATATTTTTGCCTCCCCATGTTTTGGGAGACTTCTTGTCTCAATGCTAAAGGCATTTTAGTTATATGAGGAGTATCAACATTCAGATTAAGGAGGTCCCTCTAGATGAGGTACGGAGCAATAAATTGGGCTCATTGACCCTTTCCTACATCAAGAGACCCCATTTCTGTAGCATGAGACCATCTTTATGAGTACGGAAGCCAATGCTTTATATCAAACGATCCGATGTTGTGGTAAGGACTTTGCTGACTTGTAAGGCCTCAATTACAAACAAGTAGGCCTCTGTTCTGGGTCAGGAGGCACCCTCTGTATTCAAGAGGCCTCATTTCTAAAACAGGAGGCCCCTTTCATGGATCAGATGGCCGCGGTTCCGGATTGGGATGCCCCGTTTTGGGATAGCGAGGCCCCTTAGCTAGATTTGAAGGCCCCTCGTTGATCACAAGAATCCTGTCCTCGATTAAGAGGCCCCACTATGCATAGGGAGGGCCTTTTTTGGAACCACGTATGGCGCAGGCTACCGCGGTAGGGATGTCGATGGATTCGCCAGTCCCTTAGAGACAGTGAAGGTCATGACCTCTCGTGTTTGAATGGTGCGCCTCGCGTTGGATAACTCCTGTGCTTTAGGGGTGCGCCTTGTGTCTATAATGCCAAATAGCCAGCGTGGCATGTGTGATTGGCGGTTTCGCTTCCGAATTACCGGTCTTTTTGGCAGCATGACGCGAACGTCTGACGAGCGAGGTAATATAACTAAAACCTGAACGCTGTGCCTTTCAACAGGTCGACAACTGGCTTCAAAAGGACAACAGCCGAGTTGGTAGCGAAGATACGCAGAAGAGACTGGAGGAAGCTACGCACGAAAATCGAGGTCTCAGGGTGAGTTAACCCTTCCATGTTTAACAACTTACCCGTGCAAGCATGTTACGGCTCAAAGTAATCGCTACTATGATTTGAAACATGTACGCAGATCAAAATGCCTGGGGTACACACCGTGACTCAAAGCGACCTTTTCAGATGCGAGACATAATGTCTGTCAGACAAGACGTTCTAAAGTGATTGCATTGAAAATACATGCCATTTTAGTCCAAGATCTTTGCCAACAAGAGGCAAGGGAGACTAGGATAGTGACAGCCCTTTTAGCTACATTTAATCAGAGTTTAGATCAATTTATTGAGGAAGTTCCACGTAGATCAAAACTATGCCTCAGTGTCATGGATGAAAGGCAGTGTAAGTGTTGCGCGTGTAGACCAGGCGTGATATCTAAAAGAACGCACCATGTTATGCTGGCAGTGACCATACGCCATGCGATCATAACATGCATTTCCACTGAGCGTTCACATGATTACACCGGTGTCACATGCATGCTTGTTTTTTATTTAATACGTTTAGGACACACCAACAAGGAACGAGGCTGCCACCAACGGCAACGCATAATCGTGGCATGCTATTTCTGCGCCACAATAGTGCCGTTTGTGCCTGATAGAACGTTCGTTTTCTTGTCTTTGCTTTTCTGCTACGTATGACCATAAACGGTGATGCAAGCCTTTGCATCAAACGATTTTAGCATATGCCACAGTCTCATAATCTCAGAACCTGCATGAAACAAATTGGCTTATAGATAAGACAGTAGTAATAGCTGTACTCCTTGTAGAAAAACCAGGAGAATAGTTCGTTTCGGTAAAGGCATGTTGCTGAAATATCACCGCATCTATCTCCTTATTCTCCTGGTTTTTCTGCGAGGATTAAGACTAGTTCTACTGTGTTATCTGTATGCATAATGCTCCTCACAAATGTACCTAACAGCTTGAAAACCTTGGCTTCGTGAAACAGGCCTCACTTTGCTGGTTTTCAAGTGTTAAACCTGCCTCGATTGTGCTTGACACTGTTTCAGATTTACCATGTCATAACGCTCTGAATTTATCGTCACACGGCATAATCATAGCATATACGCCAGGCTATTGGAAAATTAAGAGTGATGCACTTGGTACACTTATCGTATTTGTGTAAGACATCGCTATATACTGTGGCCCTCATTCCCAATGCATTTATGCATTGTAATAGCATTCTGAATTACCTTTCACTGTCTACATGCATTTCAAAGAACTTGGCTTTCAATTCAAACATGCATGTGTTAGCCTGCATATACAAGATACATTCATGCAATGAACATCCTCTTGAATACTACTGTTGAAACAATGTGTTTCAATTACATCGACAACGTACACACAAGGACCTTGGTTGCCTGTGAGTCTGAGAAAGTGTTTTGGGCAGATGAACCTGACTGAAACTGAAACCAGCATCGCCCTGATGAGAGCCGATATGGCTCAGATTCGGTCCCAGTACGAAGAAAAGTGTCGGGAACTGCACAGGTAAGCTGACACCGAGACAGTCCGTCACAGAGTATGTCAAACGTGATGGTGTACTGACCACCCAAAATGCGTTTCAAGGTGTCTGCTGGCGACGTACCTGAGGCAGCTGTTGCTGCCAAGCTGCTCGAACTATGCGCAGCATGCATATAAGTTTACATTGTGCATTTTGTTAAAAGCCTAAGCCCTCGCGGGAGGAAAGGATGATGACGTTTGATAAACTAACCCGTAAGTTTCGTTTAAAGCCTTCACATTGTTTTATTGGAAAGTGTATGTCGCTGAAGCCAGTGGAACATTTTCCTTTATCCGACCTTTAACGCCGTCGTTGAGCCCTTGATCAACGCAAGTCGTTGTGCCCGGATACAAATATTGTGTTCGTTGATTGATGGTTTAATAGCGGAGCCGACTGACTTAACTTCATCCCTTTGAGACCTGTTCGGAGAAAACGTGCCAGTGACTATTGGGAAAGTACTTGTGATCGCAAAATTGTTCCATCGCAAGTGCCGGCCTGCTGGAAATCGTTCATGTGCGTGCAGGCGTGGCCTGTTCTCCGGTCAGAAAATGGAACAAATGCATGGTTTATTACAGCGAGCGTCAACAGCTCGAGGAATACGTCGCCCGCCAGGAGCAAGTACAAAGACAACTGCAAGTATTGCAGTGAGTATATGTAGGCTATAATCACTTCGTGCACAATCTCAGGCGTTTCATGCGTCTGTTGCACGCGTGTTGTATCCGGCAACATCAGGGAGCGTTGAATATGGTGTAAGTGTGACTGAGACGGGGTTTTCATGTTGATCGAGACTGGCCTCCATAATGATTTATTGATGCCCTAGGAGATGTATGCTTGTTGCTTCTGTTAACTGCGACCAAATACAAGTCCTATGAATGACCTCGGTGAGATTCATGTGTTCATCTGGCACCAATGGTGCGGCTGAGCCCAGCAAGCGGCAACAGAAGGTGTCATCCAGCCGCCCTCGCGGAGCCGCTCGAGCGCCAGCGCCGCCCCTGACCGTCGCGTCGCCCCAGCGCCAGCGCCGCGCCGTGCGGTGCTGACGCGCCTGCTGCCGCTTTGCCCAGCGCCAGCGCCGCGCCGTGCGGTGCTGACGCGCCTGCTGTAGCTTTGTCCAGCGCCAGCGCCGCGCCGTGCGGTGCTGACGCGCCTGCTGTCACTTTGCCCAGCGCCAGCGCCGCGCCGTGCGGTGCTGACGCGCCTGCCGTCGCATTGCCCAGCGCCAGCGCCGCGCCGTGCGGTGCTGATGCGCCTGCCGTCGCCTTGCCCAGCGCCAGCGCCGCGCCGTGCGGTGCTGACGCGCCTGCTGTCGCTTTGCCCAGCGCCAGCGCCGCGCCGTGCGGTGCTGACGCGCCTGCCGTCGCTTTGCCCAGGGCCAGCGCCGCGCCGGACGGTGCTGGCGCCCCTGACCGTTGCTTCGTCCAGCGTCACCGCCACGTCGGACGGTGCTGACGCCCTGACCGTCGCGTCGGTGGTACTGACGCCTGACCGGCGCCGCCACCGCAGGGAGGCGAACCGGCGGATCCAGGACACCAATGACAGTCTGCGCCAGACGCTGCAGGACGGCGGCCGGCCGCGGCGCCACCAGCGGCCCGGCAGCCAGATGAGCTCGACGCTGGGCGACGAGCTGGACAGCCTGTGGGACGGCGAGAGCGTGCGCTCGCACGGCTCCGGCCGACGACCCCTGCTCGACGACGTGCAGTACGGCATCCCGCGGCTCATGCATGACCTCGGTCAGTCCCGGGCGAGCCGGTGCACGCGTTAGTGTGCTGTGGTTAGTTCTCGAATCCCGAACGATGCCAGGCTAACCGAGGAAGTGTCGCGACGAGTGGCGTGGTGTTTTCGCACGTCAAAGACCGTGCTGGTTGTATGTGGCAACGAATGGCTGGTGATTGCCAGTCATTTGTGGCAATGTTGCGACATACCTGGTGAGACATGGATATAAGCGAGTCGACAGATCCGGATGGATTGGACGTGAGATTCAGTGAAAGACGTTCTTTCTTCCCGTGATTCCGAGAGAGCGCTGTGGACGGCGCTGTGATCAACCGATCCGGGTCTCCGGTGTTCTGCCTCGCCTGATCGGGAACCCCGGAAATGTGACTGGACATTGCTTGTGTATCATGTCACTTGTGAAGGGCCGGTCCGTGTGAATTGTGAAGGACCCGTCCGGATTGTCAGTGTTGTGGAGGGCCGGTGAAGACCACCAGTATTGTGAACGGCCGGTCCGGACTGCCAGTATTGTGAACGGCCGGTCCGGACTGCCCGTGTTGTGAACGGCCGGTTCGGACCGCCATTGTTGTGAACGGCCGGTTGGCACCTCGGATGCTCCTCAGACAGCGGCCTGAAGGATCCAGACGACCTGGACAGCGGCCTGGACCGGTCTGTGCGGGACGAGGCCGAGTCTTCGCTGGACCGCTCGGTCCGGGAGGACCTGGACGAGCTGGAGGCCGAGCAGGACAACGGCATCGATGAGTGTCTGCTGGTGAGGACGCAGGTCTCCCCGGCTTTGCGACGACCCCGTGGGCAACGCGCTGTTCACACTCACCACCGTGGCATACAGTAACAACAGCCAGCTCTTGGCAACAAACACCCGTGAGTCTACTCTGGGCAAAAAACAATTGCCTTGCATAGTGTTTTCCAACGGAGACGATCACGACTACATGACAGGGAGATAGCGTCATAGGAAATCAGGGTCCGTCGTTCTGCAGCAGCACGATCTTTGTGAGGAGGGACGTTTAGATGATGTACGTTCGACTGATGGGTATTTGGGCAGTCACTGGTGAATCTGGGTATGGCCGAATTGTCACCTTCCAATGCTAACATGCGGTCCGAAAGTGAAAACCCTGTGTGTTGTCAAACCCATTGCCGAACACGCAGCAGTAAAGCAGTAAAGGACGTGCCAGATGACCAAGACACATATGTACAATGTTAGAAAAATGGGAATTGGGTATCTGA
>NW_023596545.1:31790635-31800858 GCF_011947565.3 Pollicipes pollicipes
TCTCTCTCTCTCTCTCTCTCTCTCTCTCTCTCTCTCTCTCTCTCTCTCTCTCTCTCTCTCTCTCTCTCTCTCTCTCTCTCTCTCTCTCTCTCTCTCTCTCTCTCTCTCTCTCTCTCTCTCTCTCTCTCTCTCTCTCTCTCTCTCTCTCTCTCTCTCTCTCTCTCTCTATATATATATATAAGAAAGCAACACTTAAGAACCCGATTATTTCCGAAATTAGCCCGAGTGCACATTCAGTCCACCCGCCAAAATACGTGCCCTTCATATATATATATATATATATATATATATATATATATATATATATATATATCAGGTGTACTGCCCCACCTACTCCTACGCACATCAGCAGTCTGCCGTGCATATATTTCAAATATAACGTCACTTACGTCGATGCTCTGCACCCACTGCCGCACGCTCACGAAGGACCTCTCGCTGGTGACGTCATACAACAGCATGACGCCATCCGCGCGCCGGAAGTATGACTTGGTAATGCTTCGGAACCGCTCCTGACCTGTGTCGTACACAGCGCACCATGGTCAAGACATTGCTCCTGACTCTTCGGCACACACCGTACATCATAGACATGACAACGCTTGATGACGTCGTGGCACCTTCAGCCGGGGGTGGCCCCGCAACTTTTGTGCTTGGTGGAGCAAGATTTTCCAGGGGCATCCTGGCATAGGTGTGGGAATGTTTCAAAGTTGCGGGGGGGGAAGGTTACTTTGTCTGGGAGGCCAGCCCGACGACCGAGGGTGGAAGAGGGGATGAAAGACTTTGTACGCTCCTAATACACGTAGCACAATTCATGAATATGTAAATATCCTGGCTGCTATGCTAGGTATACAAATACAACTGCTTGCTACTAGCGCACAAGCTTACCTAATTGACTCACATGGTCTAGCCAGTCGGTGACAAAGTTCCCTTTTGTGACTGTCTATAATCTCAAGATTGCCCATGTTTTTCATCGACAGTGACGAGCTTTCATTTCAAAGTACTGTCTCGTTTTGTTCTGTGTCATTATGCAGCATTCGAATTTTTCAGAACCTTGCGAGGTCGTACATATATGATTGGTACTGCGACGTGACAACTGCTGACTATCCAGCCACATATTCCGTGATGCATGTGCGATTAGCCCAACTGCCGTGGAAAATTCTTAATATCCATTGGTAAAGCTTAAGACTATCATTAAGTGCTCAAAAACGGCCTCACAACAGTGCCAAACCATGCTGTTTTATTTTATGTTAGGTTATATATCAAAAACACGTCAAAATTATTGTAGCTTAAAACCTGTCGAAGTAAAGAAAATCGGAGGCCACTAAAACATGAAATAGTACGGCATATATTGCATTTCACATGCGGCACTAATTCGCATAGCATGAGTTTAAAAGTGTCTAGAGTATTACCGTCATTTCCGGTCTCACATATCTCCTCAAGGTACTGGCGCGGCCTCGTTGGTAACAGCGAGCAGGTTTGGAAGCGGGGATCAACGAAAAAAAGGCGAACACATGGCTGTGTTTCGACAACAGGGATGAAAAGGACAATTTAGTTAGTTTTTTTTTCTCATGTTCTAGCACTGCAATACATGAAATGGTCAGTTTTATACATCGAAAGAGCCTGTCATGGAAATGGGGAGCGCTGCTAAACGTCCAATACATCAGCAAGGCTCCGTCCAACGCATCCGACACGGCATGAGGATAGGACGCTAAAGATGACACCAGCTAAACGATTGCATCAAAACCGCGCACAGTCAGTCGGAGCCCGACTGCAGCACTGACCAGCAGTATCCCACAGCTGGACGGCTACATTCTTGTCGTCCACGCAGAGCGACTTCACCTGGAAATCGACACCTGCGAAGGAGCGCCGTCATCAGGTACAGCATATTGCAGGCCATACTTCTACCACACCGCGGCTTGATTGTGTTGACTAGCCATTCCATACAGCATCGTCATCTTCGTGCCAAATGTCTCAGTTTCGCATTAACCCGAAGTGAGTTAAAAACGGCATATGACATTGTTGCCTAGCCGAAACACTTCTAGTATTTGCATATCATTTGTCGGGTGTTCCCTTCTGAAGCACCTCGCCAAGTCTCTGCCCATGCGTCAGCAGGGCCTCGATCGCTCTCCGGTGAGAGCAGCGAGCACTCCGAGCAACATCAGCCGGCCCGCTCACCGAGCGTGGAGCTGATGTTGGTGACGAACACGCCCCTGCAGACGCGCGTGATGAAGGTCGACTTGCCGACTGCCGCGTCGCCGGCGAAGACCACCTTATAAGTGCGCTCGGGCGGCCCGGTCGGCTCGTAGAGTGTGGCCGGCTGCCGGGCGGGGGAGGGAGCGGGGGCCGCCTCGCGCGCGCCGGGCCGCGGAGAGGGCCGCGGGCTGGGCCTCGGCGACTGCGGTCGGCTGCGTGCGCCGGGCCGCGGGGAGCCGCGTGGCGTAGCACGGCGCTCCACGAACTGGTCGGTCGCTGTCTGAGGACAGCAGAGGCGGGTCGGGGCTGGTCAGACTGTGTCGTATCTCTGCGTGGCTCTCTGCTATAGTTATGCGGAAATATTTGTTTAAAGTGACGGGTCTGCACATATTTAGGAACAATGGTGATAAGCGTTCTCATAGGGTTAACGGCTCAGTACATTCCTGCATGACTTGGATAACGGACTCCTTATCTCGACACAAAGAACTTAAAAAGAGACATTTCTTGAAAAAACAGTGGGTTAAGGCTATATGAAACTGAGTACAGCCTTGTTGAATGTATTGGAACATATAGTCGTATTTTGTTGTTTTAATGTTTTAAGTGTTGAGTGATGAGTGACTATTATTGTTCTGTTGTTATGAGAAAAAATACTCCATGTGCTTTACTTATCAATAACTGCACTCAGGTAATTTGCCGCACCTTCCACGGGGTTGATATGCATAAGCAGCATTTTACCACCATAGCATTTCTTGGCCTTCCACTAGTAAGTGCTTGAGCGACAATTTGGCACAGCTAGTTTGGCACATGATGCCGTAGTCTCTCGCTTCTACCCCGCTGTCGCCTGTTTGCGCATTTTCGGACTTCCGTTATTTGTGCATTGCTGTCGAAGGCGTCCGCCTGATCCGGGCTTCGCAAGTCAGTCTCGCACCGCATTCGTATGGAATGGCCAGCACGAAGAGTTTGATATGGAGCCAAGCAACCGGCAGGTTTTTTGGACGTCTGGTTTCATTTTCATGACAACAAAACCTGATTGGACGCCTTTGGCCCCCGCCCAAACTGCCGTGGCATAGTTTCGATTTCCGTTCGATTTCGCCAGAACATTGAGTGTGGGAGCGAACCCTGAAAAAGCTGGAAGCACTTCTCGCCTGGTACATCTGGGACCCGCATCACTGTCACACCCGGGATCCCACGACTGGCACATCTAGGACCCGCGCGACTGGCACATCTGGGACCCACACGACTGGCACATCTCCTGGACCTGCGAGTACCTGTCTTCTCCAAAGAGCGCAGCGGTATCCTCATCGGCTCGCCAGCGTGCCTCTCAGATACCCAATTCCCATTTTTCTAACATTGTACATATGTGTCTTGGTCATCTGGCACGTCCTTTACTGCTTTACTGCTGCGTGTTCGGCAATGGGTTTGACAACACACAGGGTTTTCACTTTCGGACCGCATGTTAGCATTGGAAGGTGACAATTCGGCCATACCCAGATTCACCAGTGACTGCCCAAATACCCATCAGTCGAACGTACATCATCTAAACGTCCCTCCTCACAAAGATCGTGCTGCTGCAGAACGACGGACCCTGATTTCCTATGACGCTATCTCCCTGTCATGTAGTCGTGATCGTCTCCGTTGGAAAACACTATGCAAGGCAATTGTTTTTTGCCCAGAGTAGACTCACGGGTGTTTGTTGCCAAGAGCTGGCTGTTGTTACTGTATGCCACGGTGGTGAGTGTGAACAGCGCGTTGCCCACGGGGTCGTCGCAAAGCCGGGGAGACCTGCGTCCTCACCAGCAGACACTCATCGATGCCGTTGTCCTGCTCGGCCTCCAGCTCGTCCAGGTCCTCCCGGACCGAGCGGTCCAGCGAAGACTCGGCCTCGTCCCGCACAGACCGGTCCAGGCCGCTGTCCAGGTCGTCTGGATCCTTCAGGCCGCTGTCTGAGGAGCATCCGAGGTGCCAACCGGCCGTTCACAACAATGGCGGTCCGAACCGGCCGTTCACAACACGGGCAGTCCGGACCGGCCGTTCACAATACTGGCAGTCCGGACCGGCCGTTCACAATACTGGTGGTCTTCACCGGCCCTCCACAACACTGACAATCCGGACGGGTCCTTCACAATTCACACGGACCGGCCCTTCACAAGTGACATGATACACAAGCAATGTCCAGTCACATTTCCGGGGTTCCCGATCAGGCGAGGCAGAACACCGGAGACCCGGATCGGTTGATCACAGCGCCGTCCACAGCGCTCTCTCGGAATCACGGGAAGAAAGAACGTCTTTCACTGAATCTCACGTCCAATCCATCCGGATCTGTCGACTCGCTTATATCCATGTCTCACCAGGTATGTCGCAACATTGCCACAAATGACTGGCAATCACCAGCCATTCGTTGCCACATACAACCAGCACGGTCTTTGACGTGCGAAAACACCACGCCACTCGTCGCGACACTTCCTCGGTTAGCCTGGCATCGTTCGGGATTCGAGAACTAACCACAGCACACTAACGCGTGCACCGGCTCGCCCGGGACTGACCGAGGTCATGCATGAGTCGCGGGATGCCGTACTGCACGTCGTCGAGCAGGGGTCGTCGGCCGGAGCCGTGCGAGCGCACGCTCTCGCCGTCCCACAGGCTGTCCAGCTCGTCGCCCAGCGTCGAGCTCATCTGGCTGCCGGGCCGCTGGTGGCGCCGCGGCCGGCCGCCGTCCTGCAGCGTCTGGCGCAGACTGTCATTGGTGTCCTGGATCCGCCGGTTCGCCTCCCTGCGGTGGCGGCGCCGGTCAGGCGTCAGTACCACCGACGCGACGGTCAGGGCGTCAGCACCGTCCGACGCGGCGGTGACGCTGGACGAAGCAACGGTCAGGGGCGCCAGCACCGTCCGGCGCGGCGCTGGCCCTGGGCAAAGCGACGGCAGGCGCGTCAGCACCGCACGGCGCGGCGCTGGCGCTGGGCAAAGCGACAGCAGGCGCGTCAGCACCGCACGGCGCGGCGCTGGCGCTGGGCAAGGCGACGGCAGGCGCATCAGCACCGCACGGCGCGGCGCTGGCGCTGGGCAAAGCGACGGCAGGCGCGTCAGCACCGCACGGCGCGGCGCTGGCGCTGGGCAAAGCGACAGCAGGCGCGTCAGCACCGCACGGCGCGGCGCTGGCGCTGGGCAAAGCGGCAGCAGGCGCGTCAGCACCGCACGGCGCGGCGCTGGCGCTGGGCAAAGCGGACAGCAGGCGCGTCAGCACCGCACGGCGCGGCGCTGGCGCTGGGGCGACGCGACGGTCAGGGGCGGCGCTGGCGCTCGAGCGGCTCCGCGAGGGCGGCTGGATGACACCTTCTGTTGCCGCTTGCTGGGCTCAGCCGCACCATTGGTGCCAGATGAACACATGAATCTCACCGAGGTCATTCATAGGACTTGTATTTGGTCGCAGTTAACAGAAGCAACAAGCATACATCTCCTAGGGCATCAATAAATCATTATGGAGGCCAGTCTCGATCAACATGAAAACCCCGTCTCAGTCACACTTACACCATATTTCAACGCTCCCTGATGTTGCCGGATACAACACGCGTGCAACAGACGCATGAAACGCCTGAGATTGTGCACGAAGTGATTATAGCCTACATATACTCACTGCAATACTTGCAGTTGTCTTTGTACTTGCTCCTGGCGGGCGAACGTATTCCTCGAGCTGTTGACGCTCGCTGTAATAAACCATGCATTTGTTCCATTTTCTGACCGGAGAACAGGCCACGCCTGCACGCACATGAACGATTTCCAGCAGGCCGGCACTTGCGATGGAACAATTTTGCGATCACAAGTACTTTCCCAATAGTCACTGGCACGTTTTCTCCGAACAGGTCTCAAAGGGATGAAGTTAAGTCAGTCGGCTCCGCTATTAAACCATCAATCAACGAACACAATATTTGTATCCGGGCACAACGACTTGCGTTGATCAAGGGCTCAACGACGGCGTTAAAGGTCGGATAAAGGAAAATGTTCCACTGGCTTCAGCGACATACACTTTCCAATAAAACAATGTGAAGGCTTTAAACGAAACTTACGGGTTAGTTTATCAAACGTCATCATCCTTTCCTCCCGCGAGGGCTTAGGCTTTTAACAAAATGCACAATGTAAACTTATATGCATGCTGCGCATAGTTCGAGCAGCTTGGCAGCAACAGCTGCCTCAGGTACGTCGCCAGCAGACACCTTGAAACGCATTTTGAGTGGTCAGTACACCATCACGTTTGACATACTCTGTGACGGACTGTCTCGGTGTCAGCTTACCTGTGCAGTTCCCGACACTTTTCTTCGTACTGGGACCGAATCTGAGCCATATCGGCTCTCATCAGGGCGATGCTGGTTTCAGTTTCAGTCAGGTTCATCTGCCCAAAACACTTTCTCAGACTCACAGGCAACCAAGGTGTTTGTGTGTACGTTGTCGATGTAATCGAAACACATTGTTTCAACAGTAGTATTCAAGAGGATGTTCATTGCATGAATGTATCTTGTATATGCAGGCTAACACATGCATGTTTGAATTGAAAGCCGAGTTCTTTGAAATGCATGTAGACAGTGAAAGGTAATTCAGCATGCTATTGCAATGCATAAATGCATTGGGAATGAGGGCCACAGTATATAGCGATGTCTTACACAAATACGATAAGTGTACCAAGTGCATCACTCTTAATTTTCCAATAGCCTGGGGTATATGCTATGATTATGCCGTGTGACGATAAATTCAGAGCGTTATGACATGGTAAATCTGAAACAGTGTCAAGCACAATCGAGGCAGGTTTAACACTTGAAAACCAGCAAAGTGAGGCCTGTTTCACGAAGCCAAGGTTTTCAAGCTGTTAGGTACATTTGTGAGGAGCATTATGCATACAGATAACACAGTAGAACTAGTCTTAATCCTCGCAGAAAAACCAGGAGAATAAGGAGATAGATGCGGTGATATTTCAGCAACATGCCTTTACCGAAACGAACTATTCTCCTGGTTTTTCTACAAGGAGTACAGCTATTACTACTGTCTTATCTATAAGCCAATTTGTTTCATGCAGGTTCTGAGATTATGTGACTGTGGCATATGCTAAAATCGTTTGATGCAAAGGCTTGCATCACCGTTTATGGTCGTACGTAGCAGAAAAGCAAAGAGAAGAAAACGAACGTTCCATCAGGCACAAACGGCATTATTGTGGCGCAGAAATAGCATGCCACGATTATGCGTTGCCGTTGGTGGCAGCCTCGTTCCTTGTTGGTGTGTCCTAAACGTATTAAATAAAAAACAAGCACGCATGTGACATCGGTGTAATCATGTGAACGCTCAGTGGAAATGCATGTTATGATCGCATGGCGTATGGTCGCTGCCAGCATAACATGGTGCGTTCTCTTAGATATCACGCCTGGTCTACACGCGCAACACTTACACTGCTTTTCATCCATGACACTGAGGCATAGTTTTGATCTACGTGGAACTTCCTCAATAAATTGATCTAAACTCTGATTAAATGTAGCTAAAAGGGCTGTCACTATCCTAGTCTCCCTTGCCTCTTGTTGGCAAAGATCTTGGACTAAAATGGCATGTATTTTCAATGCAATCACTTTAGAACGTCTTGTCTGACAGACATTATGTCTCGCATCTGAAAAGGTCGCTTTGAGTCACGGTGTGTACCCCAGGCATTTTGATCTGCGTACATGTTTCAAATCATAGTAGCGATTACTTTGAGCCGTAGCATGCTTGCACGGGTAAGTTGTTAAACATGGAGGGGTTAACTCACCCTGAGACCTCGATTTTCGTGCGTAGCTTCCTCCAGTCTCTTCTGCGTATCTTCGCTACCAACTCGGCTGTTGTCCTTTTGAAGCCAGTTGTCGACCTGTTGAAAGGCACAGCGTTCAGGTTTTAGTTATATTACCCCGCTCGTCAGACGTTCGCGTCATGCTGCCAAAAAGACCGGTAATTCGGAAGCGAAACCGCCAATCACACATGCCACGCTGGCTATTCGGCATTGTAGACACAAGGCGCACCCCTAAAACACAGGAGTTATCCAACGCGAGACGCACCATTCAAACACAAGAGGTCATGACCTCCACTGTCTCTAAGGGACTGGCGAATCCATCGACATCCCTACCGCGGTAGCCTGCGCCACACGTGGTTCCAGAAAAGGCCCTCCCTATGCCTCTTAATCGAGGACAGGATGCTTGTGATCAACGAGGGGCCTTCAAATCTAGCTAAGGGGCCTCGCTATCCCAAAACGGGGCATCCCAATCCGGAACCGCGGCCATCTGATCCATGAAAGGGGCCTCCTGTTTTAGAAATGGGGCCTCTTGAATACAGAGGGTGCCTCCTGACCCAGAACAGAGGCCTACTTGTTTGTAATTGAGGCCTTACAAGTCAGCAAAGGGCCCTCCTTACCACAACATCGGATCGTTTGATATAAAGCATTGGCTTCCGTACTCATAAAGATGGTCTCATGCTACAGAAATGGGGTCTCTTGATGTAGGAAAGGGTCAATGAGCCCAATTTATTGCTCCGTACCTCATCTAGAGGGACCTCCTTAATCTGAATGTTGATACTCCTCATATAACTAAAATGCCTTTAGCATTGAGACAAGAAGTCTCCCAAAACATGGGGAGGCAAAAATATACTCTTGCCCCCTGCTTCCAGGATCTCCAGTAAGTTTGGTACGACCGCTGCAGCACAGAAGTGGTAAGGCTGCCATCTGCGGATCCTAGACTCAACTGACCAGCTCCTCGGTGCGGTCATTAAACCTCGCCGTGCTCTCGTTTTATGCTTCCCAAATGGATCGGCACGACTGGGGTTGTTTGAGCGTGTCATTGTCGCAAGACACACTGCCAATACACCCACGCGCTCCGGCCGAACAACGGACTCCAGCCCAGGGGCATGCCGTGCGCGTGCTTTGCCATGCGTCGGGTTTTCCCAAGCTTTATGCAGCGCGGTGGGGTCACCGGCGCTGAGACTGCAATGCGGCGCGGCCGCTAGCCGTGGAGCCCAACACGGCGGGATAGCCGGAACATTGGAAATCCCCGCACACATAAGGTACAAACTGACAGCGTGAGTGCATATGGCCAGCGGGCCGATTACGTGTGATTGAATGGTGAATATGATGAGGTGTTTTTCAAGCCTGTGCGGCTAATCGCTCGGCGCGATGCAAAGGCATGATAAGTGTGAACCTACAAACGGCGATTATACGAAATAGGACGGCTGGAACATCGGATTTTCTTCACATCAATAATAGAAAACGATCAGCGGCAGGGGCGTACGACAAGCGAGCCGATTGCGTAAATCTAACGCCGAATGTGATGGTGTGCTTTACAAGCTACCGCAGCAACTGATGACGTTGAAACTGGCGTGGAAATGGAAAATTCTGCGCGTGCGGACTGTTGGCGACTTACAGCGGGCATGTCAGGCTACTGTTGTACCAGTAACAACTAGACTATTACTGGTGGGTGCGTATGTCCACGACACGATCAGGCGGAATCAAGTGGCAGGCATGAGCTTGTGCTTTGCGAGCTTATATTCAGAAAAACCGGTCAACTTCAACCGGCGTGAGAATGGAATGCGTCTTCGCGGAAGCGTAGGTACTAGGGGTGGAGACAAGTCCACAGGTTTCTTAAAATCTAGCATTTACCTTTGAGCCTCGACTAGACAGAAGTAACCAAACTGGCGATCCCCTCAATACAGGAGAACGTCCGTTGCCCCTGCGCCTATGCAGGAGCCGGCTGGCATCCTCGCTGAGCGTTGATCGTAAACTAGCTTTTTTGGGGGTTAATTGTACGGCGTTACGGAATGCTGGAATAAGCAAGGCAAGCCCATATTTTGTTACGAGACTCAAATATTGCTGTGGAAGACTGAGTAGGTGGCCGCCAACGCCAAAACACTGCCTGCCCTGAACAAGATACACACTGACGCGCGTGCTGCCAACGTTTTTCTTTAACGTGCTGCCCATTTGTTTTGCTTTTTTACCCCCTTTGTTTGGGCTTGCTGCCCAATGCCCTGGAGTGGAGTGAATG
>NW_023596545.1:31801858-31828289 GCF_011947565.3 Pollicipes pollicipes
CTGCACGTGCCGTTCAATTCTGATGATCTTCCTATGGCTAAAAGACCAGCAGATACTGAGCTCTGGCATGAGTCTGACTCTAAGTCAGGGACCTCGCCTGAGGCATTCATCTCAAGCCTAATGTTCCGCCAGAAACTTTACTTCCGACCTCTGATGTCGTCTCACTCAGCGCGCGGCACCTCGACCACGGCCTTGACTCATCTGGAGCACTGGTGGAGACTAAGCCCTAACTCCCTGGCTGGCCCGACCTGGCAAGGGCCGCACCACTACGCATTGACTGTCCCGGTAGGCACTTGACCTCGACCCTTTGGCGAACCGACAGGAATACTGTGCGGGACCAGCCCCTGGCGCTCTGCCTGAGCCCCGAGCAAGAACTGAGCCCCTTACGCTCTGGTGCCCGGCAGGGAGGCGCGCCGGAGGCAGCTGGCCAGCCAGTTCGCCGCCCACGTGACCGACGGGTTCCTGCAGTTCATCAGAGCGCCGGACGACCTGTACCCGGACCTGAACTTCACCGACAGGCGGCGCACATTCAATGATCCGGCCCATCGGGTCACCTGGAGAACGAAACAGGTTACCTGAGAGCATGACCACTGACTACGCCGCCTAGAGACACAGAGATTCAAGCATGTGGTGCACGGGTTTCTTAAGCACAGGGATTCCACGGGGGTTTCATTTGACTGGGGTTTCTTAAACAGGCGACAGGCAAGCCGTGGGGCCACCAAATGCACCAGCGGCAATAGTAGTCACGCGTCAGCAGTACGGGCAAAGTCGGGTTAGTATGTGACTGTTAGCTCCAGTCAACCATGACCGTACGTGCGCACGTGGGGTACGGGGCTGACGAGCGACGGCCGGGCGACAGGTCGGTGACGACGCTTCACGCCTGGGACGAACGGCAATGCAGCATATATATAATGCACGGAATAGTCTGCATCTTTACGCGGGCGTGCAGCTCAGACACTAGAGGGGCATAGGTTTCAGGAATGACAGTGCTGTGAACTGCACATAATGATCTTCAATGTGGCTATTTTGACTCAAGATCCATACAAATGTGAAACACTCCTTCTAATAGTATCGTTAAATCGGAAGCTCGGAACATAAAACGATGCATCAAGAAGTCTGTTAGTACTGAATCAGGTATCGTTTTTTCATGTGTCTATATGTAGGTATATATATATATATATATATATATATATATATATATACGGCCTCTGATTCAGCACCAACAACCTTCTTGATGTGCATCTGCATCGTTTGAGGTTCGGACTCTCGTCCTAACGATATTGTTAGAAGGAGTGTTCCTATATATATACATGTGTGTGTGTGTGTGTGTGTGTGTGTGTGTGTGTGTGTGTGGTGTGTGTGTGTGTGTGTGTGTGTGTGTGTGTGTGTGTGTGTGTGTGTGTGTGTGTGTGTGTGTGTGTGTGTGTGTGTGTGTGTGTGTGTGTGTGTGTGTGTGTGTATGTGTGTGTAAGAGCGCATGTCAACCCCACTGGAGGCTGCCCATGAGAGAGTCGAACTCTATAGTACACGATATGAACAGAGAGCTCTTTCTTCCTCTTGCGCTCAAACCGGTGCCGTAAATAATCTGTATGTAGATGTGGTGTTCCGGTGCTCAGACTGCTACGTCGCGTCATTTGCGGCTCTGTCCTTCTTTTGGTTTTTTTTTTTGTCGCATCGTGTTAATCATGTCTCACTGGCTGGTGTTTGCCATAGTGTCTCTCGTCTCATTCCAGGTGATGGACTTCGCCTTTCTTTTCTCCTACTGTCAACCGCTTTCGGAATTCTACATGGTCCTCGAAGATGACATCATCACCAGTCATTATTACCTGACGGCCATCCGTGACTTCATTCACATGCACAGGTGACTTGCACAGGCCACATGCGCTACTGATCAGTGCTGTATCACCACTGATGCAGCGATGGCTGCCTCCGTCCAAGCCTGCCGAAAATTTGTCACTCTCACTGATCTTTTAGTGTTCTGACTAGTCCTCTTAAAATCCACCATGTAAACCACGTAAAGATTGATATATGGGGAACTTGCAACTCCCTCTTACGTTTTTGCAGAAACCCGTTGTATTGCAGGATAAAGCAGTCAGTCTTTTGAGTGATCTGCATTTCAGCTTTGATTGCTACTGACAATATGTGGAGACTGTTCATAAACACGCGCTCGGGTCAGAGGTGAAACAATTTACCCCCTCTCCCTTCCGAAGGCTCTTCCAGAATAATTTCTAAACCGCGCGATGTAGCCGCGCTAGACTTTGTATAGGTGCACGAGGGTGAACAAAGCTACCGATTAAAAGCACACAATCGGTGATGGAAATGGGCACTTTTGCGAGCTATGTGGTGACAAAATTGCGAAAGAAGAAGCAAATTACAACAAACTGTCCCCTTTAGAAGAAACTCAAAGCTTAGCATTGGTCTGTAATCCCTAACGCTCGCAGCGTAAACCTGTGTAGATCAGCTTGTGTTGCGTATGTTGAAATATTGGCGTTCCGCTGTCTGAGCAAGCTCTGCCACAAATTGGCCCAAGGATAGCAGCTTAAATCGGGACAGTTCTAGCAGGTGACAGAAATAGATCATCAACTACATAATACCAGTGCTGACGTCACGTATCCGTGGTGACTTTGTGCTTTTCCAATGTCTATCGGATCAGTGCTTTTCACATATTTTTTCAGCTAAGGCTCACTTTACATACGCAGAATAAATAACAAATAAGTAGGCTCATTACCAGTCACAAGAATAGTGGCTGGCCTTAGCATTTTGCAACGAAGGTGATCTGTCTGCCACGCCGCATTTGATATCGCTGTGCCACGCGGGGCAGATGGCTTCGGATGCTCGCCACGTGGCTATGAATTCAGTTCAGTGCAAGGCTGTAAGCTGCCGTTGGCCGTATTCGTGTCGTGAGGGTCCGCTGACTTAAAGAGCGAAGCTAATTGTCAGTTTCTTAAGACGTGCAGGTTTCCTAGGAATGAAGGGCGTGCCTGTATTAGCTTTAGATAGCCCTGCCAAACTAGCAGGGTTGTTGTCTGTGGGAACCCGAACTGTAGCTTCAGAGGTTAACGGAGGACATTGAAGCGTTCTGTAGTCTGACTTTGGCTGATTTTATTTGACCCGATGCTAAAAACCTGGCAACCTTGAAAATTGACCGAACTGAGATCACACGAAGTTACTTACCTCGTGAACTTAGCGTTTCTGGCTCTCTTTCGGAGGTATTTATTACTCGGCTAGATAAGAACAAACAAGGTCAGGCTCCAGATTGATGTCAAAAGAGCTCCCAGACCTCATACAACTGCCTTGAACCTAGATACCTTTTCTAAGAAAAGGGTCACTGCTGTTCATTTAGGGTCAGTGATTGATACATTCAATTTTGTTATTACATTAGAAACCCTCTCGAGAGATGCATATCTTTGTCGAACACCCCGCTGTCGCATCAGATTGAACGGTTCACTAGAAATGGCCTTCGCTGACAGCCACGGCCTGACTTTGACCTACCATAGGTCAGCTACGCTACAAAGCTCATTTCGCTTTGCATACCAAACACCTACTTTTTAATTGCCTGCAGGCATGCAAAGTTAGGCGTCGCTGCGTCACGCCGTTCGGAAATTACTCTGTAAAAGCCTCCGGGTGGTCAAATTGGCCTCCCAGTACGTATTGACCTGTACCCGGGGCCACTCAAACCACGCGTCGCAGCAGCAGCCTCGTGGCGGCAGCTTGGTGGCAAGGGAATAGGCCGTGACGCCGCCGCCGGGTAGTCGCTGCCGTCATACACTGACACAACGCCTGCCCCTACCGCAGGGGCCACGACTGGGTGGGCCTCAAGTTCACGCAGTTCATGATCATCGGCAACCTGGTGCGGTCCGCCACCCTGCCGCGGCTGGTGCAGCTGATGCTGCTGTTCCGCGAAGAGCAGCCGGTCGACTTCATCATGAGTCACTTCCTGTCCATGATGGTGGACGCGCCGGGGCCGCCGACGCGCCGCGTGCCCTCCCTCTTCAACCACATCGGACGCCGCTCCAGCCTGGCCAACAAGACGCAGAAGCTGGTGGACCGCAGCTTCCGCCCGGTGCCGCGCCGCTTCCACCAGCGCAACCCGCCGGCCGACGTCGTCACCAACATGAAGCCGCACGCCGGCCACCTGGCGGCGTACGCCTACAGCGCCGCGCCCGGCCTCTTCTGGGGCGCGCCGCGGCGCGGCGTGGCCGGCACGCTGGACGTGGCGCTCGTGCAGCCGCGGCGGCTGCTGCGCGCCGTCGTCGTCAGCGGGTACGGCTACGCGCGAGGCCAGCGGCCGCGGGACCGGCTGACGCAGGGCCGGCTGCTGGCCGCCGGCGAGCTGCGCCAGCTGCTGGCCGACCGCGCCGAGTGCAGCGACTGGACGCTGCTAGACGAGTTCGGCCCCAGCGGGGCGGTGGACGCACAGGCACTCGAGCGGCTTATGCCGTTTGGTGTGCAGTGCCTGCGCGTGGAGGTCAGCCCCAATCACACCGGCCTTGTGGCCATCACAGAGATCGCCCTCATCGAGGAGCCCCCCTGAGATGACCTGGGCCAAGGATTTTAGGTAGATCGCTGCTCTCTGGTCGCGATTATTTTATTCTTGCTGACTTGTGGGACCGGGCGCCCTTGTCTTCCAAGCGCAACCAATTTGACGTGCGGGCATGAGCGGCGGAGGTAAAAACCTACTACAGCTACCAAACATTAAACCATAAGCATGTGTTTCAGCTGGTAATCAGTCTTCGAATGTTATTGTGAGTTACTCGATGATCTCTACGGAGTGATTACTTACTCACTGGTAGCTTTAAGTATTGTGGCGCATGTGTATGCTCGTAGCGTTCATATAAGGTCGCTTCGGTTCATTTTACAAGACTTGCCAATTTCCTGACATAATTATGTCATAAATCGTAAATAAAACTGAACGCTCACTCCAACCTAACGCAACATAACCTAATGTCTTTTAGTACAGCGTGACCTGCACCTGCAAGACATACCTAGCTGAGCTACTACCATGCTAGATCATGAAACTTTATTTTCCACGCTCTTTCGTGAATGCGATCTTTTCCAAGTGCGATATTGGCTCACAGCATATCCTTTGGCCAAACGATCTGTTTCTTATCAAATATTTATTCAGAGCTTTCTCATGACATGGTAATGGTGGTCCTGCACGATATCTATCCTCGCCTGTATTCACATCGTCCATATATTTTTTTGACGAACGACCTTCCTTTCGGATTTCCGAAGGCAAACATGTCGATTTGTCTATTTATTGGGATTGAAGAAGGTACCGGAATGTCCATATTGTGAATAGGCCAAAATTATGAATAGATATTTACCTGCACACAAATATACTTACATGCAAAGTGTATGAGCAGGATGTGGTGATGACGACGCAAAAACGCAGTGGTTTAAAGCAGCTGAAGCGCATCACGTGCGTACGGACGCTAGACTTTTCAAACATTCCGGAGCATGCTACCAACCAAAGTCGTGGCATGCTGTAAACGGGTCACGTTAAACGAAATCAGCTAAGAGACACGTCCTTAATTACTCCTTAGCAGTTTGCCAGTTTCTCCGGCAGCGGTTGGGTCACCCGTATCGACCTGCCCCCCCTCCCCTCCCCTAGCGCGGGCCGTGACACGGAGCTCCAGATCACCACACTACAAAGCGCGGCCGTCAATAAATAACACAGTCGTGGGAACCGGGGTGTGTGCCGGCGACCGTGACCGAGTAGTGCGACATCGGATATAGACACTCTGACGACACTGACAGGAACCGACACCAGCTGGTCACAACGACCCAGGGCTCGCCGCAAAGGCTCTCCAGTGGACCATGCTGGACCATGGACGACCCTGGGTCAGTCATAATGAGCTTCTATTTGACGTTAAGGACCCTGGGTCTTTCGGATCTTACCTCAATTCATTTTCGCCTCCGGTGGCGGTACTTCTAGAAAATGATTGAGGGTAACAGCAATAGCTCCGTACTTTTTGAAATGCATCTTTCCATGCGCTACCGTATGCCCGGTGTTGAAGATCGGTAACTATTTAGCGAACGAGGAACGTGCCCCAACGGACGGACACGAAGTGACCACCTGCTCACCTGTCATTGACAGACGCAAACACAGATGGAAATGTTGTGATTCTTAGCTGCGTGGGCTAGTGGAAGCATCGGTAAACACTAACAAAATTTGGCCGGAAGACTTCCCCGTTGGGTAGCCCTTTCCACGCTAGCATTATTAGACATGACTTACTTTAGCCACATATTTGAAGGCACAAAAAGATTGAGCATTGCAAAACGCATGGTTTATCGCCATGACTATCAAAGCATCACATCATTTTATTCTCAATATGTACTTTGCAGGTGTAATTTCGTCGTCATCGTTAGTTTCAATCATCGTCATTTCGAAGTCAATTTTGTTTCGTCATCGTGTGTCTGTTCGTCATTTAAATTTGCGTTACTTTGTGAATTGGCTTCATGGGACCAAATGCACGAACGCAAAGTGACGTACTGGTATCTGATCATGGAACAAAACTCTTCCGCAGTGAAAGTTTGCCGGGTACTTCCTTGGTGTAGCAGAACTGACAGGTTTCTCCTCTGTTTACCATGCCTTCCGTTCATTCCAAATTTGATATCAATTTAGGTTTGTGTTGCTAAAAATGTTAGCGGTACAAAGGCCGATATTTAATTATTCCTATTACTTAACACGCGCCCGGGTGGCCGGCTAGATACCCTTCGCTCGGGTGGGGTGTCAATTTGACCCCCGCTGAGATCTCAAGAACTAAGAAAGCTAAAACCACCAAATTTACAGGGTGTCTTGACCTGTACGTGAACTCACTTAGGTCAAAGTTTGAGCTTCCTGGGTCATGCCCTTTAGGTTGAATAAGGTCAAAAAAGGCCAAATCCCAGGTTGGTCTCCAAAGTGCCCCCAGAATTTAGGCAACTGTTCCTAAGCAAAAGGTCAAAAGCTCATTTGAGGCCAGTGACCTTTTTTGACCTTTTAAAAGTAATGATGACTAAAATCATACAAGACTGCTCTGAGTTTTGCATTTGAATAGGTGACAAAAAGTACGCTAGGCAGTATGTTCCTAAAACAAAATGTTGACCCGGTCATCTTAGGTCAATGACCTTTTCCAACATCTAAGAAGTCAATGGAAGATGTCTAATACGATTCCTGTCGTCGATAAATTCGAAATGAGCACCACAAGCGAACCCATACAGCAGGCCCTAGAGAAGTAAATCAGGTTGGTTGTGACCTTGGTCCGACCTTTATACCTGACCTTAGGTCAACGTAATTTGTTCATTCAATATTTTATGTGCCTAAGAAAGCATTTAAGAGATGTATGGCTTCGCCAAACACTCCGTTATTGTATCAGATTGGACGATTCCCTAGAAGTTGCCCTCGCTGAAACCGTGGCCTGACTTTGACCTGCCATAGGTTGGCGACCTTACAAAGTACATCTAAATGCTTTATGTCAAACGATCTGCTATTCAGTTGTCTACAGCTATTGTCTACCCGTCTTAAAGCATGAGAAAAAAAGAAGTTGTGTCGCCCGGGTGGTCGGTAGAACGCGACACGCTCGTGTGGGTTAGTTCAGTTTTTCCCACCTGGCGTCTAAAAAATTGATATTGCTACAGGTTCCAAATTCAGAGGGTAAGTGGATCTTCGTGTGAATTATTTTTTTCATTATCGAGTCCTTGTATCATGATCTTTGTGTCAAGCAAGGTCAAACAAGTTGAAACACAAGCCCGCGGGTTGAAGTGTCCTCAGCCATTCGCACGCAACCAGCTGTAACCTAGCTTTAACTCCTGGTAAACAAAAGATGGCAGGTGTTCATATTAGGTCAGTAACCTTATTTGACCTTAGGGAAGTGAAAATGACAGAAAGCACTTGAGATTGTTTTTATGTTTCATCTACAACCGATGCCAAGTCCTCACGCAAACGGTATGCTCCCAAAAGCAAAAAGTTGATCTAGGTCATTCTAGGTAAGTGACCTCCCGTAACCTGCATCAAGTCATAGCAAGAAATCCTTTGACGTTCTGATGATCCAGGAGGTCCACATGAGTGTCAAAACCTCCTGAACTCCCGGCTTAGTATCAATTTTCTTTCACCCAACGCATCAAAAAATTACACTACAATACACAACCCTTTCTTCGCATTTCCAGCTAAATGTACACATTAACAATTCACCTTTTGAGGAGAAAAAAGCTAATCACATGACTTGGTGTACTCATGGACAAATATCTTAGATAAACGTCTCGCACTAATCTCGTTGCAAGCATATTAAGCGGTAATGAAGTAATTAGTGGGATTAGGTACTTTATTGACAAAACGTAACATCTGTTTATAACACTCTAGTTCCCCCTATTTCGGTTATGACTGCTTGATTTGGGGTGTTAATTATGCTTCCCGTATAGATATGTTGGCAGTTTTGCAAAAAAGGACTTTACGTTGATGATGGCGGTGGAAACGACCCCCACCCCCTCCCCCCGTCACCGCAGCCGCGGGAGAGCTGTGCTATGCTATCAGCCCACTCTCGCTGTGAAAGCTTTGTGGGATGCGCCACGTCAAGAACAGACGGTTGTGCCCGGCGTGGGGAGAGGAATGTTTGACGTGCGGAGGCGGCAAGCCACTTCGCGAGGCCCCCGTATGTCCCCACCGTGATGCAGCCGACCGGCAGTCGGCGCGGTTCGCCGACGACAGCGCCGCCGCCTGGCCGGTGGTAGCCGCGGGAACCAGCGTCCGGCCGCGGGTTCGGCCGGCTCCAAGCGGCCGTCGTGCAGGCCCAGCCAGACACCACAGACGGCGGCGGGGCGATATTGCTCGGCGTCATGCCGGCGGCCGATGATGGCTCCACAGGTAAGGCTCATAAAACTTTGTACACAGCACCGGGGGCTCCAGTGACACTTTTGATCGACTCAGGCGCGGAATGCGATGCGCTACCTCGAGCAGATTATATCCGTGCCGAAGGGGGTGCCAGCACAGCGCGACTGCGCCTGTGTATAATGCCTCTGCCCTGTATGACGGGAGACTTGTATACTGTGATTGCAAAGTCGACTTGCAGTTCCATAACCTTGTGTCTGAAAGTGTATGTGTATTGAGGTGCAAAGTTGTGGAATATGCGATAGAGCGATTCTCAGTTTGAAAGCCTTTTTGTGCCTCGGTCTGATCGGTGTGACCCGCTGGACTATGTCTATTTCAGTGTGAAACCCGGGGCCCCTCTGACGAACAGTCCCCCCCCCACACGCACACACACACACACACACACACACACACACACACACACACACACACACACACACACACACACACACACACACACACACACACACACACACACACACACACACACACACACACACACACACACACACACACACACACACACACACACACACCCACGCACCCACACACACACACACACACACACACACACACACCTTCAGCCGCTTCCTCGGCGGTCGGTCTCGGATTATCGCGGCATATAGAGACGTATTCCATCAAAACAGAGTCGTTCTCATCGTGGACAATCACGAGATTGTCACTGATTCGGCGGCGGCTCCAGTCGTAGATGCTTCCCCGCCCCCGGGCTCGGACTCACGTGAGGGACAAACTAAAAAATAAACTGGACGAGTTCGACGCACTGGGATTGATGTCCCCTATCCTCGAACCAACTGAATGGACTCGCACCCCGCTGGTAGTAGATGAGCCGTCAGGGGACACCAGGCTGCGCATCGATCCGCGTCTCCTGAACAAAGCGGTGCGTCGAGATCGTTACCGACCCCGACGGTGGACAAGGTGACGGCGCGTGCGAGCCACGCCGAAGTGTACAGTGTGCTAGGCGCCGCGGGTGCACTCTGGCAGATTGGACTGACTGATGCTTCGGCCCGCTTGTGCCGCTTCCGCACCCCATTCGGTAGGTATGTATGAAGCCGCCTGCCGCACGGCCTCAAGCCCAGCCCAGAATCTGGCAGAGGGCTGCGCATGGTCTCGTCAGCGGCCTCCGCGGCGTGAGGTCATCGCCGATGACGTGGTCATCATCGGCAGGGGAGAGTCGCTCGCAGAGGCGGAGCGGGGACACGATCACGATGTGTGTAGCCTTCCTTGATCGCGTTCGCGTCCGGAGCCTGGTTCTGAACCCAGACAAGGTCCGGTACGAGGTACCGGAGGTCAACTGGATGGGTCATATCCTGACGTTGGATGGTGGTATGCGGCTAAATCCCGCAAAAGTGGCGGCTGTTCAGAAGCATTCAGTCACCGCCAACGCGTCTTGTCTAAATAGGGTCTTGGGAATTGCAGGCTTCCTCTCACGCTACATCCCGAATGTCTCGCGACTCCTGGCTCCTCTCCGCGCGCTGACGCAGTCGCGCAACGAGTGGTTATGGTCTCATTTGTGCCGGAGCGCGTTTTACAAAGTTAAGATGCTTTTGACGAATGCCTACGTCTTGAAGTTCTTTAATCCATGTGCAGAGGCTACCGTCCAGCACGACGCGTTCAGTTCCGGTCTTTGTGCTGTTCTGTTACAGGAGGGACAGCCCGTCACATATTGTTCCCGCTCACTCACGTCATGTGACATGACATGACATGTGACATGACATGACAATTTCACTCCTTCCGGGAGCAGCTGGCGACACAAGACGGTTTGTTGTACTAGAGATAGTGTCTGACCATGCCGTCGCCCCAGCAGCAAGACACTATCACTAGACTCCACAGAACTTACATCTGCGTGGCGTCAATCCTGCGACTGGCGCGGTAAAATGTGTTCTGGATAGGAATGTCCGTCATGATCAGAGAAGCTCTTCTAATGTGTCCGGTTTGTTTGGCCTATCGACCCGCGCAGACGCCTGAGCTGCTGCTCCCACACGAAGCTCTGCGTAGGCCGTTGACAAAGGAGCAGTGGATCTGTTCTAACTGCGTGCTTCCATGTATCTGCTGCTCCTGGACTATTACACAAAATTTCGTGGAAGTTGAATCCCTTTACTCGCTTCGCGGTGTCTCAGGTCACAGCTGCGTCAACCTCCCAGCTCGCTCGTTACGGCCTGCCGGTGACGCTGGTCAGCCAGGGTAATAGATACGGTGAGCGACAATGAGCCCCCGTTCAACAGTGGCAAGTTCCGTGCATTCACCAGAGACCTAGGCATCCGCCGCATAACCAGCGGTCTGCAATAACCCTAGCCAAACGGTAAAGTCGAAAGTTCGGTCAAAAGTGAAAAATGCGCCCCGCAAATTTATAGATGGTAAAACTCTACCCTTTGCACTCATGATGTGGTGGAATACTCCGAATGAAGGGATGGGTATTTCTCTTGCACAGAAACTGTTCGGTCGTATCTATTGCACGTTCTCACCGACACTATGATCCGCTCTCCTCCCACGCCACCCCTCTGCAGTTCCGAGACACTCGCGCGCCAGAGAGCCTGCGAGGCCTCCTACCATGATCGAAAGACCAGAGCGGTGCCGCCCTGGGTCTTGGCCAGTCTTTGAGGATGCGCCTCCCCGGACAGGGGGCGTGGTCACCTGGAGTGTGCGTGCAGATGGGGCGGGGGGGGGCGCTCGTACTGGGTCCGAGTCGACGGCGTGCTGTACCGCGGTAACCGTCGGTAGCTGCTGAGCGCCAGTGACCCGCCCCCACCGCCGCTGGGGGTGGAGGCGATCGATCCGCCTGTCCGACCGATGTCTGAGCAGATCTCTCTGGCACGACGTGGCGTGAGTCCGCCGGTGACACCACCACGGTCGCCGCAGGGTGCTCTGAGGATCCCGTCTAATGCTCAGAGCCCAGGTCCGATATCATCCTCGGTGTCTGAGCGTGGTGCCTCTGAGCTAGCCCCTGGCGGCTCCTCCACTCTCCTTCGCAAATCAGGGCGGAACTTCTCGGCCCGCGACATGCCTGACCGGTGACATGCCTCAATAGGTGTGTCGCTGTTTAGGTGGCACAGTTAAGTGGCTAATGTTCTAAATATCAGAATTTTGTTTCGTTAGTAGTCAGTGCTCTAACTATGCATACAAGTATTTCAGACCGTGAAGAGATAAAGATGTAACAAAATGTGCCGCATGCTGCGTGTACAGCTTCGTGTATTGCTGAGTCTGGTTGGGTTGTTTGGTTCAGACCCCTTTTGGCCAGAAATGATCACTGCAGAGTTATGGGATGAAGGAAAGTGGTTAACGGTGGGGGCGGACTTGCATGCGCCTAGGGGGCCAACCATCCAGCTGTAACTTGCGCTGGGTATCCGGTCGGGATCTCCTTCCCACGGTTTCCTCGGCCCACTTGTGGCTGACGCATGCAGCCCGCCCCGGACAAGCGGGGTGTCGCGAGGACGCAGAATGAAGCAAGACGGAGGATAAGAGGATGGATGATCGCTTTAACTATATCGGTAGTTTTCTTTTCCCTGCTTGGGAGAGACGGTGTTTGTCTGCACCCTGTATCCATGTCCTAAGTGTTAGTATTTAGTTACTGCGGAGAATGAGATGTGCCGTGTACTGCAGATAACTGTTTGTGTATTCACACCTTTCGGCAGTTTTCATCATGCCGGTAACTGTGATGCGTCGTGGGCGGTTGGCTCGACTTGTGCACTCAGCGACATCTCGTTGGAAATGACGTAACTAGTGATTTTGGTGACCGTCTGGCCAGGTGGCAGCACTACAGGCGGGCTCAGGAGGAGAAACAGCTGCGCACGCAGAGGCGAGGAAGGGGCTGAGCTGTTGAGGTTGAGGCGCTGAGTTAGACGCAGTGTGCCTAGATAAGCATGGCGTTGAAACGTACGAATGCAGAGACTGCAGAGACATTCATTGTTGTTGCTCGCGCACCGCGGAGCAGTGATAAAAGCTTAACGTTACAGCTGACCTGATTACGATCAACACAAAATCTTGGACCGGTACGCCGTACCAGAAAGGTTATCACTTCTCATGTCAAGGTTGTGAAGACGGTACTTACTGCAAATTGTTCAGACATTTTTCGTTTTGTATTATTGCACTCTATGTCGACCAGGAAGCCCCGGGAAAATGATGCTCCCCAGCTCAAAATATATTGCTTCGCCCCTGTCCACACTACCATCTTTCCTCTATAGATGTACTATTTACCCTGTGATTTGTCGCGGTCTAGCGATGTGTGACTTTCCAGCTGTCCATGGATGACCTGACCACTTGACTTGTCCTGTTATTGTGGTAGGCCGAGCTCCACCCAGTCAGCTGTTCTCTAGTGGTAACTCTCAACTCTGATACAATGTTGTTCGGGGTTCTAGCTCTCTTCCACTAGTCATCTGATCGCGTGACCTACAACTGCGGCGTCCGGAGCTCCACCTGTCTTCCAGTGCCATTCTGATCATGGAACTCATTCTGCAGCAGTAACGATATCGCAACAGCAGCTGCGATGTCGGAGCTCCAGATCGCAAGTGACCGAGCGACACGACCTGTATTTTCGTAGTGGTGTCAGAAACTCTAGCTGCTCTCCACCAGTCATCTGACCGCACTGCCCGTCCTGTTGCAACAAAGGCCACCATTCGACTTGGCCTCCAGCACTCCCCCACTGACTTTGTCCGCTGGCCTGCTATCACTGGCGTATGGAGCTCGCGCTGTCTGCTAAGTGGTCTGACCCCTGGCCTGCCCTCATGAGACCGGGGTCGCCGCTGCGCGGCGGGCTTGGGCCTGCCACTGTGCAGAGAGAGGGCGTGCGATCTCGCAGCTGCGATCTGGTGTTTGGGTGGCCCGTGCGGGTCCATATGCCGGTGGACAGGGTGTTGACTGCGCAGCTGCTTGACGCGCCCGTGACCGCCGGCGTGAAGTGAACCCAACACGGCTTGGGGCCGAGAGCGCCGGCCCCGGGCCAGTTTTTGGCTAGCCTGGTTGGGGAGTGCCGCGGCTGAATAGACGGACGAGCGACGGTAAGGCTATTCCCCCGCAACTGAAGCCGAACCTGGAACCTATACAGAACGTCGGAAGTGCCGGCCGGCCGGAGCTTCCGATGGTCTATACTGACGCCGCCGCAGGCACAGCCCGCCGGTGGCCGGGCGGCGGTGACAAGGCGGGCCGCCGCCGGGCTAGGCCGCCGTCGTCCGCCGGCACTACACGCTAGCGACGGCGCAGCTAGCTTATTAGCGCGGCAATCAGTCAGTCAGTCTGCTGCGCGGCGGGGTAATTTATTCGCAGACAAGGCCGGTACACGGACTACAGAAACATTTCCCGGGAAAAGTCCATAGAGCTGATGGAGAGCACGATTTTTGGAAAACTCGGCTACAGGCGGACGCTAAAACAGGCGGCAGCCGGTGGGGACGTGAGCACTGCGCGCACTCGCCGCCATAGTGGGCGTTCCTGAACAGGCGACCGACGCACACTACCAATAGTCGGCGATTGAGACCAATGATGTTCGCCTGCACGCGCAGGGGATGCAGACGCCAGGCTATCGGCTCTACCAATGATTTTCTCATTTCGATGAAGTCGACGGATGTTTCTTGCAACCGCACGGCATCGCTCCGTACCGAGGCCAGCACGACGCGCGCGCCCGGTGGGCCCCGCTTCGCCACCCGTCCGCCTGGAGCCCAGGATCAGACGGCGGCGGCGTCCGACATCACGCGTCGCTGCTCCGTCTCCGGAGACGGTCCGGGACGGCTCCGCGTCCGCCGACCAGACGGAGCGTCGGAGCGCGAGGCGACGCTCACTGCGTCGACTCGGAGATGCCGGACAGGCGGCGCCCGACATCACGCGTCGCTGCTCCGTCTCCGGAGACGGTCCGGGACGGCTCCGCGTCCGCCGACCGGACGAAGCGTCGGAGCGCGGGGCGACGCTCACTGCGTCGACTCGGAGATGCCGGACAGGCGGCGCCCGACATCACGCGTCGCGGCTCCGCCCCTGGAGACGGTCCGGACGGCTCCGCGTCCGCCGGCCGGACGCAGCGGCGCCCGACATCACGCGTCGCTGCTCCGCCTCCGGAGACGGTCCGGAACGGCTCCGCGTCCGCCGACCGGACGGAGCGCCGGGGCGCGAGGCGGCGCTCACTGCGTCGACTCGGAGATGCCGGACAGACGGAGCACGACATCGCTGCGAGTGCGCGCCGACTCGGCCTCGTCCCGCACCATGGTCTCGAGGCGGCGCCACTGCGCTCGCAGCTCGGTGAGATCCGGCACGGCCGACTCCAGCCCCTGGCGGCACCAGCGGGGGTCAGATGGCGGTCGCAGGCAGGTCAGCGCAACACCGGGACTCAGACACAGCCGGAGACTCAGACAGCGCTCACAGTTAGGCCCGGTATAACGTCAGCTCGCCGATGACATACACAGATAACATGCAGGAACGGTACAACTGACGCTCCCCGGGCCTAAGCATGGGTCCAGCCAAGACACAGCAGGTGTTCGTGCACGTCCCACAGTCGACAGCCGACACTCACTGCACATTCCCACGCACGGCAGCCGACACTCATTGCACATTCCCACGCACGGCAGCCGGCACGCACTGCACATTCCCACGCACGGCAGCGGACACTGACCGTGCAGCCAGGGCCGGGCAGGTCGATAGGCGCGGCGGCCATCTTGTTGAGCAGCTCCTGCAGCGTGCGGAAGTGCTCCAGCCGCTCCAGGTGCTCCTGGTCACGGCGTCGGGAGCCGGAGCGGTGGCGGCGGCGCGACGGATCGTCAGCGACGGCGGCCGGCGACGGCCCGCTCGCCGCCGACTGCGTCTGAGGGACGCCGCCGCCGCTCTCGGGCGTCAACGCGGGGAGACACCGGCACCAGGCCCATGATAACGGCACCCATGAGTAGCCCTTGTATATTCCAAACAACGAAATATTGATCGTTAAGAGCATCGCAGTCATACAATGGTGGTATGGTTTTGAACAGGAGGATTATACCGAAATTCACCAAAATCACTAACCAGCCCCAACGGTTACCTGTCATCCCAACCCTGCTGACCATGCGGGAAATGGGGCAAGCGCTGTCAAAAAATACCTGAGTCGAAGCTACCACAACTGGCTACCGCCTCCCTCCTTTCGCATTCATGTCAGACGATATCATTGCACGGGTTCCCAGGGTATCCTGCAACAAAGCTACTTTCTCGCCTTGTGCTCGGCACGAATCATCGAAACCTTTCGTCTCTGTTTCTGCGCTTGTTTGCTCTCGACGTCTGTGTTTCAGGCAGCCTTTAGTACGGTACCGTTTAAAAGATGTTAGAATGTGGGAACCGAAATGGCTGCGCTGATGGTCTTGGTAAATGTGTTCTTAACGTTATGATGAGTGCGGCCCATATACCTTTCAGCTTACCTGTTTCTGTTTCGTGCAGCCTGCAACAACGCAACGCCTGATATGAAACGCACCAGCGGAGTGAGGGCTAGATGAAAAGGCCGCCACCGCGCACAGCTGGTGTCGCACAACCCCGCCCGCACGTGGACCACAGCACTGAAGGGTCGACCCCGGGGGTCCTAAGCCCGTCAGCGGTGGGCCGGCCCGGAGGCCCTGGTGGAAGACGAGGCCCCGCGGCAGGCACCGACCTGGGCGTCCTGCGCGCCGCCGGGGACCGACGTCAGTCCGTCGTCGCCGCCGGCCTCCTGCCGCCGGGGCGGGACACTAGTGGCATCCCGAAACGGCTCCTCCTCCTCGCCCTCGTCGTCCTCAGCGGCGGGCGGCTGTAACACAACGCAAGCCGGATCAGCGCACCTGCAGCGTGTCACCACTGGCAGACATGTGGGCAGGAACGAGGGACGGAGACAAGGTGAGAGCTCCCCTCGACGTGTGGTAAAGGGCTGCTGTCTATAGTAAAGGCGGCACGGAGCCACAGGCCATATCGGCTGGTCACTCAGCAGCAGCAGCAGCCAGTCAATAGTTAGCATCATCCGCCAGTAATTGGTCAATAATGGTAATCAGTCAGCATCATCGGCGCGCATCAGCCGGTTCGGGGATGAAGACGATGGCTGGACTCCGCTCACCGCCACGCGTCTGCGGAGCACACCGTATAATATATAGCGTGCCTGCTTGCGCTGTCCTATGATCAGTTGTAGGAGGCATAGCGCATAGCTATGCTAGCAACCAAGCGATCTCTACTTGCTTCTCTTGGTTTTAATTTGCGGTTATGGTTTATTGGGGCTTGGCGGCCGATTACCAGTCTTTCACACCGTTTTATATGTCCCACCCCGTCCACATCATCCTTCGACGAGTACTCAATGGCAGCTGTCTTCCCAGCAAGCCGATGCAAGTGCTCCCATGACCCGCTCAGGCCCAGCGAGCCGCCGCCCCCGGTACGCGTCCCGCTGCCCTCTGGGCGAGCTTTGCCGGCGCGGCCGTGTGATCAGGGCCGGGCTTCTGTCTGCGCTCACTGCCACGCCCAGGTAGTACTTACTGGCAATCGGCGGCGAGCCTGCTTCAGTGTGAGCCGCCTCTGTAGCGACGCTGACCGGAAAGCAGCATTTATTTGTAAATGTAACTTGGTTGTGGAGGTCTGAGCCCCTGGGGCCCCATTATGGCTGGCTTATGTCGAGTGAAGTGGCTGTGTTGCTGATGCATGGATATGCCGTTCACAATACCGCAGCCCAAGGAAAATACGAACAGAGGCTGTGTTCTGCTTGTACACAAAACACATTTCGTCGTTTGACCGCTCGAGGCAAAATTTCCCTTGGACACGGGGACAATTCGCACGGATTTTAGTTATTAGCAGGGGAACTCGTGTCCATTCCAGCCCCCTGAGAGTCTCTCCATGTCTTCACCACAAACTCACGAAACTGTCCACCGGCCGATGGGCAGTCTTCAAGTCCATGCATTGGCTCATCCGTGCTGAAGATCGCTCACTTAAACAATGTCTTACCAACACGGCCCAGACGAACCCAATGCCACATGCTGCTGCCATCTGTCCGTGAATTTTAGCACTTCTCATGCGCCCGAGGGCGGTACAGTGGTACAGTACGGTGGTGCACTTACATCCTATTTGATGCGCAAACTTTCGATGAAATTCTGCATTTCAATGTATTCCTCGTATCAAAACCAAGTCAGGATATGCCAATGTAATTGTAGGCTGTGCTGATATTCAGGTTATTTCGTTGAAGGCACTCTTTTCAACTGTTTTCGTTTAACCGGATTTTCTCACAATTCCACAACAGCGACAAGCCACATCTATGCACCAAAAACACAGGTACCACTTACACCACTATTTTATACATACAGCAACTACTCTTGTGCCCAACTAGAACACCGTGGCGGTTAGCTGGTTAAACTTCTCTCGACGGGTTACACCTATCGCTTTTCGTATCGCTCTCCGGGTAACGTGGTTGCAAACTTGCATCGAGTTATCCCCACCGACGCTTGCTGGCGTCAGTACGCCGTCCGGGTGGGTGCAGAGGGCAGGGCCTGATGCAGTGCTCGCCTGACCCTCCGGCACCGGCGGCGTGAGCTGACGGCGTGGCGCCGCTCACCTGGGCGGCCGCAGCCCGCTCAGTCGGCGGCGGCCAGTGGCGCGCCTGCTGCCGGTACTGCTGTAGCAGCTGGCCCTGCGCGCTCAGCTGGTCGCGCTGCCGCTCCATCTCGACCACCACCTCGGCCACGCGCCGCATGAGCGGCGCCAGCTCCGGCAGCAGCACCGACGCCGACGTCTGGGCCGAACGCTGCGTGGTCGGCGGCGTCGCCCGGCGGCTGGGGGCAGGCGAGCCGCCGCCGGCCGGCGGTGCCGCCGACCGCTCGCTGCACGGTGGCGCGACTGACCGTTCGCTGCATGGTGGCGCCGCCCTACCGGCAAGACGATTTGGCGATATAACCTTGACATAAACCCACGGCCTTTCGTTGACCGCTAATCCCGTTGCCCTTTGGCCCCGAGTCCTGACATTCCCACCTGCCCGACGGCTTTGCTCAGCCCAAGGCGCATATATGCTGGTTGATCGTCGTCCGGCTGGATGTTGATTAGCTGATCGTGCGCGCGGGAGGCGCAACGCGCGGTGAATCCCACGCCAGTGGTGCAGCAGCATGAAAAGGTATCCACGTTCTGGCCACCCAAAGGACATAATATGACTACAGTGCTGTGACAGCTTCGGCAGGTCATTGATAGACATTGTAATCATTCAGTCGTGTAGTGGTTGAAAGATCCCCTCCCCCCCCCCCCCCAAATAAGCTGCATTCCCGTCGCTATCCCAGCCCCTTGATTCATACCGTCCACTAGCCGGAACCTCACCCATCAGCGGTGACGATGGAGCCGGAGCTGGTGTCGGCCGAGCTCCAGGGGACGCCGCGCGCGCCCGGTGCCGGCATCTGCGGTACGGAGCGGGCGCGCGCCGGCGGCCCGGGCGGCGTCTGCTTGCTGAAAGTCTGCAGCAGCGCCTGCAGCTGGCGCTCCAGCCTGCCGACGGCGCCGGCGGCCGACGTCGGCGGCGGCGGCTCCGCCTGCCACAGGGCGGCGTGCCACCGGTCGGCCACGCGGACTAGTGTCGGCACAGGGGACACGCGAGTACACCTGCTGCTGCGCACCCGTGGGGCAACGGCGTTTAAGGCTCGCACAAAATGTGTGTGGGGAAGGCTACTTGGAACGGTTGGAGAGAGGCGCGAAGAGGTGATGAAAGCGTTATGCCTCGTTTGTTCAGGCGGGTGTCATAAGAGCTGATGAGAGCCCCGGCCACCGTCACGTGTTGACTGACCAGCTTCTCCAGGGCGTTGGCGTCCTGTCTGGTGAACAGGCCGAGTTTCTGCTCCATGCTGAGACAGTCCTTCTGGCGCGCGAGACACTCCTCCTGCCACTCCTGGCATCTGGCACACCACATTAAAGCGCGTCATCCCATGGCGCCCAGGCCGCCTGAATATGAGGCATAGGGTCCCATCACCACCATGACACCCAGCATAAGATGGCTTGGCTTCCCTGCTAACTTCGCGAACTAGCTTTCCTCTTAACAAAATAGTTATTATCTAAAAGTGCTGGTTGATCAATGGAAATAAAAGAACCTACGTCTTTATGCTTTTGACCTGGACAGCTTCAGCACGTCATTGCATGAACACCATGTTATCATAGTCCTAGTGCGATGCGGATTCAGGAAAGATCCTGCAACTCCTGCACCAGGAGTCCCTGCCGGCGCCACCAGACAATCACAAGATGTCGGCAGCGCCTCTACAGCAGGCGTGCAGCAGCCGACCTTCGCCTGCCGGGCGGTGTCTCCTGCGCTTTTCTTCGCCGCCTGCGCCCTCACCTGTCGAGCAGCACCTCATACTTGCGGGGCCAGTCAACGGCGGGGCCCGACGACTGCTTCAGCTGGTGCAGCTCCGTCACCACCGCGTCCAGCTGCGACTGCGCGGACGGCAGGAGCGGCCCGTCAGCACGCGAGGGCCTGCGGCGGAGTCAGGGCGGCGACCGACATCGCGGCGGCGCCACCTTACCGCGCGGTCCCGCTCCTGCCTTCTTCACCGCTGTCCAGTGTCAACGCTTCTCCAGATGAGGATCGCACGGGCGCAGCGACGAACCAGAGCTGATCTATCAACAGTGCGGAAAGGCAAGCCAGCTGCACAGCCGAGCGTAGTCCCGTTCCGTACGCTGACAGCTGGCCACGGATGAGCTGAACTAGCTGGCCACGGATCTAACCTACGGTTCACCGACACACAGAGCGGCGCCGGCTCATTCACTCTCCCCCCCCCCCCTCCCCTGACCGCCTCCCCCTTCCCCCCGGACGGCACACCTTCATGTCGCAGTCGACCTGGTCGAGGCGGCGGCGCATCTGTGTGGTGAGCTTGCGCTCCGCCTCGAGCTCGGCGCGCGCCGCCTGCAGCCGCGCCGTCAGCTGCATGGTCTCGTGCAGCGCCGCCTGCAGCTTGCTCGACGTGCGCTCCCACTCCATCCGGTTGGACAGCAGAGACCTGGCGCGGGGGCGCAGGTGTCACGGGCGCGGCACAGCCATCCGGACAGGGCACAAGCCGAGGACGGGGCGCAGCGATCGGGGACAGAGACTTAGACGTCACAGGCATGGCACGGAGGCCGGGAACGGCGAAGAGGGCGTCACGGGGGCGCCCGGCGCACCTGTTCTCCTGGCGCAGCCGCTGCACCAGCTGCTCACTCTCGCGCAGCCGTCGTGCTTCGGCGGCCAGCTTCAGCAGCAGCTGCTGGCTGCGCTTCTGATGCTCGTTCTGCTGCGCCTCCGCCTGCGTGACGGCCTGCTGCGCCACCTTCAGCCGAGCCTGCCGGGGCGAACCGCACGCGTCAAGAGCAGCTCGGCCGCCGATGGCACATGCCAGCGCGGAGCTGAGCAGAACACGCCACGCGCACGCGAGCACGCGGCAGCTGCACGGTCGACGGCCAGACGGCAGACCACGCCGGCGTGCCCCGTACCTGGAGCTCCATGTAGGCTCGATCGGCCTCGGCCGACATGTGGGGCAGCTTCTGGCGAATCTCGTCCAGGCTGGTCTCCAGTTGCCGGGTGCGGTCTGGACAGGCGGGCAGGACCAGAGGCGGCAGGGGCGGGAGCGCGAGGTCAGACGGCGTCGCAGCAGCAGCGGAGCCGGGTGGGCGGGGAGGATGGCGTCACTAGGTGAGAAGACGGCGCTCGGCGAGGGAGTGAGGGATGAAACATGCAGTCTCGGTCGGAGCGGAACCAAGGCTCAGGGCGTCGGTAGCGCAACAGCCGTCGTATCCCGCAAGCCCGCACCTCTTACCATGAAGCCCACGGCGACGCAAACAACGAAACGATTTGGACCGAATCTGCGACCGGAAAACCGGCGACAACGCGAGCGCACACGACCAGCCCACCGTCTGCCGGCCCTGCTCCGCCGGGCTGGCCGGCGTCTGGGCTGCAGCGCTTTCCCGCGAGCCGGCCGTACCGTGCGCCGCCGCCAGCTGCTTCTTCAGCTCGGCCACGGTGAGGCGGAGCTGCTTGGCGGCGCAGGCGGGCGGCGGCCGGCCGCCGCGCAGCGCGCGCAGGTCTCGCAGGCTGCCGCCGACGGCCGCCTGTCGACGGCGGCTGGCGCCCGTGAGCCGTCGCGGCACGGTCACGGCCGCCCGTCAGCCGTGGGGCGGCACAGTCCACCAACACTCAAACACCAACAGAGGCGGCCGCCGGTCCCACCGCGCGGCACGAATAGAAGCTGATGTACTGATGCTGACGCATTTCCTCGCCTCTCACGGTGCTGCAAGCCAAGAGCCACCCCCCCCCCCCCCCCCCCCCCTCCCTCCAGATAATCAGCCGGTTACGCCGCTCTTGTTCTGGGCTCCACTAGGGCTTCATGTTAAGCTGATCTACAAAATCGGAATATATGGCATCAGTTTCGACTATCCAGCATCGATAATAGATGTTGAAGCCATCACAAGTCCACTAATGATGATAGCATCTGCCTGGTGACGCGACGGCTAACTCAGCTCTGTCAGCTTGGCGGCCGACGACATCACCTCATTGCATTCGCAGAGTCCCGGCAGGTCCTGGTCGGAGAAAACGCTCTTCAGCTTGTTCAGGTCCTTAGCCACCTCCTCCAGCTTCGACTTTTGCCTCTGTCGGCCAGACAAGCATGGAGTCGGCTTGGATACATGGGTGTGATGGTTCTGTTTACGGAAACGGATCTGTGCTGGATGGGTGGAGCGTTTGCGTCCACAGTCGACATAACAAACGGATCCTCCCACAGGATGGTCCAATGGCAACAGTACACAGAGAGAGAAGCAGGAATGGATCCAGCGAGATTTGCATTAATATCAACTCGGGGTAGCCAAAGTCGGAGGACGCGAGGGCCAGGCTCCTCAGGTGAAAGCCGCCAGGTACCTGTATAATGCCGTCCTTCTTGGCTATAGCCGTGGTATGCATCTCGTCGCGTTTGGCTTTCTGAGCCAGCTCCTTCTGCAGCTGAGTTTTACTTGCTTTGACATCGTGGAGCTGAAAGGAGGCAAATCTAAGCACGCGCGCTGATGAGATCAGCTGCAATTCTAGTTTATTTGCCATCAAACAGACAGTAATCGCTTGCAGCACACGAGGCTCCATTCATCGATATAGGCGTTCGGGACTGATCGAAATCGCATGTGGAGCTGGGAGATTTTAGGTGAGGCATCAACGATAAACAGCCTGTAAATAACATTCACAAGCCTGTGCAGCGGAACACCGTTCTCGCAGACCTCCCAAATGAGACTACAGCCGTTAGGTGCGGCATTTCATAGGTGTGTAGAGGATGAAACACAAAAAACGGTGGCTAAAATGTTTTACATACGCGACAATGTTGTACATTATGTGACCTGTCGCTAAATAGATCATAGCTTTATGCAGATATATAATTTTCTCAGGAATCAAAATTTTGGAGAGTTCAGTACCCAACAGGTAATGACAACAAATAGTGTCCTCGACCCAGGCATCAGGATTTTGCATGACAGATTTCAGTAGATTGCCCATCAAACGGCAGTTCAAATGACAGAAACAAGTCTACGAGGATCTAACGACTAACGGCAAAGAGAGACCACGACTTTAAATCGGTGTGAGATATGAACAAACAACAGAATTTCAGCATCAGTCTAGAATCGGTGCAGGCGACACCTACCGTCGACTTGAGGCCGATGACCTGCGCAGCCTTGACCTCGACCGAACGGCGGGCCTCGGCCAGCTGATTGGTGCGCTCAGTCAGCTGGCGCGCGCCGTCCGCCAGCTGGCCGTCCCGCTCGGCCAGCCGCTGACGCACGGCGGCCAGCTGACGGGCGAGCCGGTCCTGTTCGCGGCGCGCCGCGATCAGCTGCTGCTGGCTGGCGCTGGCAGCTGCGGCACAAGCGTGCGCTCACTGAAGCAGCGCCGGTGGACAGGCGGCATCGGCTGCCACGGTACACACGCCTGCTACGGTACACACGCCTGCTGTTCGTCCGAGGTCTGTCATACGCCATCAGTTGAGGTGTGAGCGTGTCTAAATGGCAAATTACTTCCTCAAACGAATATGTCTGCGTCAAATATGTGCCGCGTTTCAAACATCTGACCGTACATACCTTGCCCGTTCCTCAGCATGCAGTCGTCACTTTTGACCGTTTCTATGGGTTCCGGGTTGTGAGGTGGGGATATATCTGTACACATTATTTATACTGTTTTGACTGCACCACAGCTACATGTACTCATGTACTCGTGTACATACTGAGAAGGGTGGCGAAGTTGATCCGGCAATATTACCTGCGTGGTGCGTGCAGCGCAACACCGATTTACATGACCCTTCGTGTCAGCACACACGCCGTGATGGTCAGGCCAAAGACGGTGCGAGCCGGGGTAACAACCGAGTCTAGTGAGTCACTCGCGAACTTTAGCTTGTAATTTCACACAGGTTAATAGACGCCGAAATATATCAACCAAAGTCAAAGCAGCTGGTGCAGCCCGACCACTGAGCCGGACTTGAACGGCCAAATTGCACTCCCCTGATGGCAGTGGATCCAAAATACCATAAACATCGTTGGTGACGAGTTCTGGATCGCGCTGTTTTTGAAAGTCACGCTCATGTCCGCAAGCAGCTCCATCAAAAGATGATTAATACAAATGAGAGCACGTGGCCGCGGGCTGGATGGATCAGCCTACTTTTAACTGACGCCTCCGCATCGTTTATGCTCTTCTTCAGTTGATCCACTTCCTTTGCGTGGCTGGCTTTCATCGCATCCTTTTCCTTGGTGAGCGAGTCCACCTCATTTTCCAACACCGTTATCGATTTCTGGTTATCCTCGGCCTGCAAGATACCGGCGTCACGTAGCATTCTGAACTCAACTCACTGACGTGGAACAATGCGTTGACACAGACCACAGGCATCGGCTCACCGATGCACAGCAGAAATTCGAGCGTGAAAGCGCGGTGAGCTCATTTGGTTTCAATAGTCTTGACAGACCAGTTTATGTCAGATGACAGGTACTCCATGTCACTCGCAGACTATCGCAAAAGCGCATAAAACGTTTTTGGGAGAGTGCCTGACGTTTGATATAATTGCCAGGTTCACCGGCATCATTGTTGAATGCCTAGGTTAAGTCTTCGGGGGGTGTTCCTTATGTAGAATAGCTGTGTCGTTTGGACACCTTACACCGACAGTGGCACGGGTCACCCCCCACGCTGCGCCCCAGGCGGTCCATCCAGTTAGTGTCGCCGACAGTTTTGTGGCCGGTGAGGGTTAGTGGCGCATACAGCTGCGTTCCCGGTCATGTATCGACCTCATTTATGCCAGCCATTCAAGCATTGAAAGCTGTAATTCACGGGGTTCAGTTGATGATAAGAGCTGGAGGGCGAGTTGTAGCACATCTGGCTAGTATACGCATGCGTTTTTGTTAGAGTTCTAAGCAAAAACAAACGTCAGGTTAAGGTACGCGATTCTGATAACACACACAACCATTCCAGTAGGATGAGACAACCCCACTGGCGTATCGTGCCGGGGGGGGGGGGGGGGGGGGGGGGCAGCGGGCACATCCCTTTGCAGGTCTTTCCCGGGCTGTACGGGAGCACCCACTCCCAGGCCCGGGTCGGCCGTGCCGCAGCATTGTGCGGCACGTAAAATCCTCCCCATTCCTGTCTGGCGAGTGGGCGGATGCAAAATTATCCGTTGAACTGGGTGGCATGACTTGGGTGGTGGGTTCAGGATGCAGGAAACGAGTTATGCTTAGCAGGTACTTTGAACCCAAGGCTACCCGTACAAAGCTATTCGGAAAGCTTTTTTAAATGCGTGAGCGCTTTCTGACAAATTAAACTATCCCACAGTTTTAGTTGGAGCATGCTGTATCCCGCTCGTCATTCTTCCCGTAGAATCCTGCACAAGCCGCTGTCAGGACACCAAATACGGCTGAACCGGTGGCGCCACCTATAAAAGTGTGCAGGCTGCTCCCTCACGCAGCCCAGTCGGCTGACCTGTTTGCCGGCCTGTGTGCGCGCCCGATCCAGCTCAGCGGCCAGCCGGCGCGCCTCCTGCTGCTGCCGCTCCAGCGAGGCCTCCAGTTCGGCCAGCGCCGCCTCACGCTGCTCCTTTTCAGCGCGCCACTGGGCGGCGCGTGCGCCCTTCTCGGCCACATCTCGCTCGATCTCTGTTACGTGGCGCGCCAGTCGTTCACAGAGCTTCTGCTGACGCTGCGCCTCGGCCGGCGGACAGTGCGTGGCCAGCAGACGAGTCAGCTCCTCCTTCAGCGCGAACACCTCCTCCACGCAGTTCTTGAGCAGCCGGCGCTGCTCGTCCACCTCGCGACGCAGCAGGTCGCGCTCATCTCTGCCAGGAGTCGGACAGGCATTGACGCTCAACAAGCGTGGGCCATCCAACCCCTTTGACAGACGCTTGGAGTGATGACACGTTGCACACGATCAGAGACACCGCAGATGATGATAACGTGAATGGTTGATAGCCATGCGTGCCTTATATGATATGACTTACACTTACTCGATATGTATGAAATGTGTGAAGGATGCATACATATTTTCTTATGTATGCTTGGAACTCATCAACCTTCTTAAAATGGACGTCCTAAATGTCGCACTATGGCTGCTTTTAGGGGCGAGGGGCTTTCGCTTCCTGGCAATGCACGGGGACCCCTCAACGCGCACGATAAGTCCAG